>NC_056719.1:2070338-2167838 GCF_018831695.1 Puntigrus tetrazona
ACACACACTCACACAATGTTTAAAAAAATATTCCCATGTTCGTCCATAATTTTATACATATTCAATATATAAACAAAACTTTTCATGGGTGTGTATTTATATACAGTTCATATATACATTTATTTTTAATAACCATATTTTAGTATTATTTTTCATTATTTTTATATTTTTCTAGAGAGATTATTATATTGTATTATGAAAACTAATTTAAACTTTAGTTTTAAGGTCAGCTCATTAATGATCACATTATGAATTTGTCTGTATTTTTCATCTCACCTGACGTCATCTGGATCGGTGTGAGAGGTTTTGAAGGTTCTGTGGCTCTTTATTGCAGAAGACCGTTGAGGTGTAGGAGGTGGGGAACGCTCTGAGGGGGAGATGTTTGCTTTAGAAATGCACTGCGCTGGAATGGAAACCCGATCGTTGCAGGAAGCTGGATTTGTTTTCCTGGGAGAGGGCGTTGGAGGCTGCAGATTGTGGTTACGACTGTGTGACTCTACTTTTTCTCCACTCTTACCGTTTTGGTGCGTTTTTGCAAGTCTGATTTTTATTACAGGGCTTCTAGATGAAATTTGAGGTGTGACCTTGTGTTTAATCTCCTCTCCTTTTGATCTAACCGTGTGGTATGTTTTAGGGGTGCTAAGAGATGACTCTGCCCCGATGTCTGCCTCTGGAAAAGTCTCAGCATCAATTCCGCAGTTATTCATCAGCTCCCCTGATGACAAATGGGGAGAACTGATGGGATTAAAAGCGTTCCTAGAGATGCAGTGTGAGACTGGCAGAAATTTCCCATCGGTTTTCTCAAGTTCCTCAGAATCACTTTGCCCAGAACGCTCTGGGATTCCTGAAACTGAAATATTTTGAGAGATATTACTGTAATCGCAGCTCTTCACCCTTTCAAACATATATGCCATCTCTTTTGTGACAGGAAATGCTCGATCCATGAATCCCTGAGCATCTTCACGCACTTCTTTCTCTTCTGTTTCCTCATCAGTCATGTCTAGCACTGTGTCTCTCTGCGGAAAAGAGTTTAATTTGTGACTGTGGATTGTTGGGCTCCGAGTACTGTCCTCATCGTCAGTCCAATCTTCCAACAAAACACTTTGGTCATCATCTGTTTTGCGTTCTTCCTCTAAAAGAAAGAGAGAAAGTGAATGAATGATTGCTTTAGGATGTCCTTGCTATGTTTCTGAGCCTTGACTGTGTTAAGATCCTTGCAGTTTATGGAGGATCAGAGAGCTCTCAAAACGCATCAAAAATATCTTAATATATGTTCTGAAGATGAAAGAATGTCTTACAGGTTAGGAATGACACAAGGGTGAGTAATTAATGACAGAATTTTCCTTTTTAGGTGATATCTCTTTAAAGAACAGTAGTGTATCTATTAATAAAAATTCCCTTTACACAAAATTTTAATTGTGAGCCCTTACGCAGAGATGGAGAGTGGCAGTCTCCGGTAGCCTGAGAGAGCGGCTCAGAGTCCAGCAGCTCACTCAGGTGACAGCTTATCTCCTCTAGTGCAGGTGGAGGCCCATGCTCAGGCTCAGGGGTCTTTACATCCCACAACAGGTCTTCTGCAATCTCCTCCTCTCCCTCCTGATATACAGTCACGTGATGGTTATTAAACAGTTGCGAGTTTTAAAAAGCTCCATTAATCTAGAACCAGGGCATATAAATTGATTATATGTTTCTAATTAAATACAGTTGAACTCTGGCAAGTGTTTTTAAGTGTAATGAGATTCTTCTGATGAAGAGCCCTGGTGAGACCGCTCTAAATGACCAATAAATGGGCAGATATCAATCAAACATCTCTGATGTCCTCACCTCCTGCTGCCCTTGACTCTCTGCCAGGCCAATGATGCCATTCTCATCCATCTGGCTTTGAAAGTCCTCATCTGGTTCTTCATCCCAGCTGAAGTCCGACCCGTCTGGGCTTGAGGGAGAGGAATACGCTGGGGCTGGTGTCCACACAAGAACCCCTGCGGTGGTACCACCTCTGCTACGCTCCATTACCTTGATCTTTATCGCTCTCTTTTATTCCACCTTGATCTCCTATACCACCCGCAGCTCCACGTTGATATTAAAGTCATCTCTAGTAGCTGACCATTTACGAATGTTTTACGAACAGCCTGCGTAATGTCCACTCAAGGGTCATGACCTGAAAACAGAAATGTAGTTTTGTCATTGACAAACTTATGCATTACCAATAACCTTTTAAGAAATGTAGAACAGGAAACATTTCACAACACTAATTACATCAAAGATAAATAATTATCAACCGTTCACAGAAACATTAACAGATAATAAATCAATTCAAGCTGAAGGAGGAGGAGGTGACTAAAGAGATTTGTTCTTAGCAAACTTACCCTTAAGTGTCTCTTTACAATAGTCTAATTTATGCTGTTAATCATGTACCGTAGCTCAGTGCTAATTGAGCATGATGAAAGGCAATGCAAATTCTGTAAACAGATGCTCTCAAGTAAAACCATAAAACATCGGAATAAATAATTCAGTTCTTCACCTGCTTTATGATCCCTGAGAGAAAGCAACAGAGCGTAAACTTAAAAACAGCAGATATGCTTGACTTGGAGTGTGTTTTTAGTTTTTTGGATGTACTTAATTCTAAAGTCACTACAATTACAATACTATTCCACTTGAATATGAATGTATATGTTATAGTTTTGACATTTTTATATTTTTATGTTATAGTTTTGACTTTTGTTACAAAGTCTGCAATCACTGAGATTTATTAAGCAAGGATGCATTTAGTTGATTAAAAAAATACATTAAAAAGACATTTATATTACTAAATATTTTTCTTGAAAATTAATGCTTTATTTAAAGATGCAGCCTTGCTAAAACTGACCTTACATTTTTGGAAAAGAATTATACACAAACACACAAATATCTGGTTTGCTCTCCTTGTGGGGACGTTCCATAGGTGTAACACACACACACACATTTTTAAGTTTTACACTATAGTAAACAAAATAACCAAGCTAAAAGGTACCCTTTATTGCATAATCAAAACATGAACTTATCAATTCAATTTTTTTTACTTTTCACATTAATAATAAGTAAACAACAGTCTAAGAGGTGAATCTTATGTAGCAGAAAACAACCCACAACCTTCACAGGGCCCTTGGTCACCATGGTGACCACACAACAACAATCTCCGCTGTGCACTGCCGGTCTTTCAAAATCAAAGCGTCATTCTAAGAACAGCCAATCAGCATTCAGAACACTGCTCCATGGCAAAGACTAATAGCTGGGCAAGAACTTTCATATGAACTATAACAAAAAAGAACTTTTTTTATATATATATATATATATATATATATATATATATATATATATATATATATATATATATATATATACATATATATATACACAAGTTCCATTTTAAAGTAAATTTGGCTTACAACTTTTAAATCAAGAGCTTTGGGTGTGATATATGGGCTAGTCATAATTTGAAAAATGTGACCCTGAAAATACAAGCACACACGTTCTCGTAATTTCTTAATAAACTACAAGAATGGATTTCTCATGCCGTCACGTCCTGTGTGTAGCAGAACTACTTGTGTGGATGTAACTTTTGTTTGTTGTGACTAACTATTCCACAGAGACGCGCAAACCGTAGCAATCTGTCAGCATCCTCAGCCAGCGTGAACACAAATGTAGTCGCCGAGGGAGTCTGCTAATCTCCAGAGTGCAGTGCATTCTGCAGCAAACCTTAATTAAACGCTTGTCTAAATCTCCGCCATCCATTCAACGAGCCTGTGGCGAGCTCAGCCAAGAGCAACACGTATCCTATATATAGATTGTTCACTGTTACTGTACTTAATAGCCTACATTACAGTGCCCACACACACACACCGACAGAGCTGAACAGGATTAATAAGACGAACAGTGAGCCCTAAAGCTCCTTAAGGGCCGAGACGATCCACAGGGTCTGAGGAAGAATATTGGTGTTGTGATCAGACAGGCCACATGATTAACTCTTAAAAGAAAAAAAAAGAAAAAGTGACAAATATACCCCAGATCTGTACTCATTGATTCTAGTTCATATCCCACGTGAAATAAACATAAGCAGTTTTGTAAATGTAAAGATTTTTGCATATTATACTAACAATGTAAATGATACATAAAATTGATTTAAATAAAATATAAATAACAAAAATATGCATAATAAACAAGTGAAATATTAGGTTGCAATAAATTCTAATAATGAAACAAAATTATATAATTTTATTGCATATTATAATAAATAATACTATATGGTTAAATTCAATGATAATAAAGAAATTAAACAATATTCAAAAATGACGATAATGTATATCACACCACATTTTTTGTCAGTACTTCACACATCACGTCAGCTATACACATTTACTATTTCAGAACATGTTTTTACTTTATCCGGTCTTTTCAATTTATACACCATGTCAGTTAATAACGTTATTACATATGCAGCATATCTAAAGGCATATAATCTATTATCAAGTTCTGAAATAAAAATTACTACGTATAGCTCATTGGTATTATATGTTTTACATAATACACAGACAGCTCTTGTTTCTGCGTAGTTGTAGGTAGAACACACTTGAACAACTTGACTAACGAGCAAAAGGAGGTTTAACCTGTTGCTCGGGAGCATGGGAAAGACACGAATATGCACGCTTTTCAGCCGTCAAACACAAACACTGTTCGAGACATGCAATCTGTAATGAGGAACTTTAACGCGCAAGGCTCTGCTGACTGTGGTATTTTAGCGTTGCTTACCTTGGACATTATCAAACCGTCTTCCAGGGCAGCCCTTCATATGAACGCATGAACTTCAGACTGTTGCCTTGAGAACGGCACACAAACTAGCACCACCAGCCCGTCCTTCCATCACCAAGCGACGACGCAAACACGGACTTCTCACTTTCTTTTTGTCAAATGCACTTGCTTTTACTCTTACTTGTGTTGTTGTCGCGATCTTCAGCTCGCGTTGTGCTACTCGCGCGAGCCCAAATCTCTGTAACTCACTTCACGCGACTCGTTTTATTTCACTTCACGCTTAAACATCCCAGGCACAAAGCGAATTGGTCAAGGTTTTCGTGTTCCGTGGAGGAAACTTTTCTTTCGGGAAAACTCCTAACGCGCTACAACAAAGACGAAGGATTAATTAATTATGCAGCATTAAATCTAAGAGGAGAGAGACGTCGGTTTGGAGGCGGGGCTTCGTAGGCAAAGTAAACGCAGGACGCTGGATCGAGCGTTTTGATTGGCCCCTCGGCGAAGAAGGCGTGGTTTACAAAAGTACAAGCCCATTCATATGGTTTACAACCGCAACTTTTCTTTCTAGCTGGAGCATGCTTATTTACAGTTATAAATCAACATACTATAAAAGGTTTGTTATGATACCGCTGTCAGCCACGTGATGGCGCCATAAAACAGCTATTGAAACCGCGTGGCTGTCAGTAGTGGCCACAAATGTTTGCCGTGTATCATACACAGTATTCTTGGAGCAGCATGTGAAAAACCATTGCATATGCTATACATAAATCAAACGACCGTAGTATTAGTTCCTTCGTACTGTAGTAGCCTATAATCTAGTGCTTTTAGTTATGGATACACGAAGCTGTATATTTTCCTTCTTTCAGTTTATTTTGAATACAAACACAGCTAGACAAGAAAATCTCGAGCCGTATGCAAATTGAAGCCTGCAATCAATTATCCCCTCATATCGCGCGTTTTCCTCATCCAGCCATGAGCTAGCCTATATGGTTAATGAGGCTTTCTATTTGCATTGTGCACCTCTAATGGTTTTCTCTGTGTTTTGACACCTAATGAATGAGAAAGCACAAGATGCTTCCTGTTTGCAGATAAGTAACCAGTCCAGATAATCATGCGTTTGTTTGCGTGTGAATCGTTTTGATCGAAAGCGTCTGAAGGCGCGCTACGAGGGAATTACTTCATATTTTAGTGAGACGTGAGGGTCTATTAATTTTACATTATCTCGCTGATTACAGTTAATGAGATTTGTACCTGCCATAATGCAGCAGAAACTGGTGGGAGATGAAGAATGGAAAGACAAAAGGAAGATTTTTCTCTCTTTTTTTCTGCACTTTGTCTTTATTGGAAAATAAATACACACTTTCTGTATAAATACCATGGCCGTGTAGTCTTTTCTTTAAACTGTACAAGAGGCAGGCAGACCGAGGAACAAAGGCAGCGGGGTTGTTGAGGTAAAACAATCGTAAAGGGAATAAAATAAGGTAATAGAAATGAATAAATACGCAATTCTGGAAAGGTACTGTGCTGTGCTTTTTCAGCATACTGTGTTGATGTTATAACAAGAGTGCTTCTGAGGGAATTATTTTGAATGCAAAGAGCTCGAGCTGAAATTTTGACCGTCTTTCAAACGCTGTCAGTCACAACACCAAGCAGATATCAGCAGGATGAAGGGTCTCAATCTTTATCTTCTTTACTAGGACTGCCCAGACTCCGTGACATATCACTTATGAAGTCATAAATGCTGTTTTGAAAGGTCATATAGACCCGCATTTGGCACTCTCCACAAATACACTCCACTGTGGTGTCTCATGCCATTTGATTTGCAGCCCAGTTGTTCATTTTTCTTTCCCACTTCACATAAATCATAATATTACCATGTTAAATAAATGTCACATTTTTAATCATCAAATATTTCTGTTAATTAATTTAAATGACATTTAGCTGTATTTTTTCTCGCTCCCAGCCCTGCTACATGATTTTCCTGTCCTTAAACAGAGATGTAAATTAAAAGTAGTGTTGTGATGACTGCATGCATCAAGTCCAACACTGTTGTAGTTAAGCTTGACTATCATGACTGCTTATTTTCAGCATTTATTCTAGTATTTTTTTATTTTTTTTACTTTTTTTAAACAAGTTTTGTCTATTAAATTTTGATGGTTAATAAATGTAGAAAATTACTAAATTACTAAACTGTACCGCTTTGATTTTTGTATTTATATACTGTACTACTATAATATTATTTATATTTTGTATAGGCTTTTAACTTTATATTTTTATGTAAAAAATATATATATATTGTATGTGCTTTTGTATTTTTTATTCATTTTTTATGCTTCACTTAAGCTCTTTTATTATTCATTTTAGTGCATCATCTTAAATTTATTCAGTTAACCGCCAAGGCAGCATTTCTAATTTTTTGAAGTTGTGAAGTTTAATATTTTCATCTAATATTTGTTTTATTTGCATTTTCCACATTTTGTTAACAAGGTCACAAACACTGCAAACCTCACGGATATCGAAAATGAAAATTAAACCATTACTTTGACCTTCTGAGATTGGCAATTTACAAATAAGAGCATTAAACTGAAGACTTCGAGGATGAATCCTGAACACGCGGTCTGTGTGTTTGGGGACCTGTGAGTGGCCATGTGTTCATGCACATTTGAAGGTCGGTACGGTCAGACACGGCTTTGTTCTTTGATCTGTATTCCTGTCCACCAATGAAAACACAACAGTTCTGCGTCTCCACACGTGTGCTACGGAGAACTGATCTCCATTTGAAGAGCTGCATCATTGGGATGAGATGCTGGTGCAAAGACCCCTCTCTCTCTCTCTCCTCGGAAGCCTTTCATACTGATACCTTTGTGCATTCAGGACTTTGCCGTTCTGCATCCGTGGGACGAGCAATGAAGCAAAGCTTTGACAAAAGAGTACATATCATTCCTAATGCTGTCAGACAGGTGTGTGCAGAACGGAGATTTCAGGGGATAAATTTGACTGGATAAATGCTTTACTGCATTCAGATGACTGATGAAAGCACAAATATACGACTGCAGGTAGTAAAAGAGACAAGGATAAAACAAACAAACAAGTGATAAAATCGTGGATCTGGAGCAGCAAATCCATTGCATTTACAGCAAAAAAATGATTTTCTTACACAGTGTTTTTGTCTTGTTTTCTAGTACAAATATATACTTATTTGAGAAGCAAAACAACTTAAGATATGTCTTGTTTTCTAAAAGGTTATTGTATTCCAATGGGGTAAGAAAAATAATCTTGTTGTCTCTTTGTATTAATATTATTATTTTTTTCAAGAACACAAACTCTCACTTGACTAGATGGACTGGAGTGATTTGGATAACTTGTGGGTTAATATGTTTTTATTAGCTTTTCGGACTAATTCAGATGGCACCCATTCATTGTGAGTGTCCAGAAAACTAAACTCAATTACATCTTAAAACAATAAATTGTCAGCAAACTTTCATTTTAGGATTTAAGTATATAGTATATATATATATATATATATATGTGTGTGTGTGTGTGTGTGTGTGTGTGTGTGTGTGTGTGCGTGTGTGCTTTTATTTATAGTTTTGTTTTACTACAAAACAAGACAAATGCGAAGAAAAGTAAGAAAATCATGTTTTGCATCTATAAAACTTCATTCAGTCTTGCCTGTCTTCCATCTGAGCACCTCAGCTATACAGATGAAATGATTTCAGAATGATATTTTCAACTTTTTTTTTTTTATACAAAGAATTTACTTAAAATATATAGATATACTATATATACACTGTTCAAATATCTGAGTCTAACAAGCAACACACTGTAGAGGAGTGAAGATGGTGGCATATGTGATCTAAGTGGGCTTAAGATGGCTGTCGCATTAGAGAGGCTGGGCAGGTGGAAATGAGCAGTCCTGTGCTTGCACTAGTCAATATTTCAAAGCTTCAGGTAGTTTTCACTCGCTCTCTCTCACACACACATATCTTGGCTCTGTGGGACTGTTTCACACTCTGCCTCTGCATTCAAAGACAGACAGACTCACACACATTACAATAACACCATTTCTCAATTTCCTCTCCCACTTGTTCCCGCTTATATAACATGACTGACACACTGTTGCTATGTGTTGCCACCTCTTCCCAGTCTGAATGCTTCTTTTTTTCAGTGCATCAATCAGATCCCTCGTTGAAGAGCTAAACTTTTCATTAGTTTCAATGGCTGCTCGTCTCTGATTGCAATGTCAAGTTCCTGCTTCACCACTCATAACTGGATAAAGGGTCTTCTCATTTTCTCGCTCCACCTAAATAAATTGGAGAATGATTTTCCTTTCCGAGAATCTTCACCATGCCAGCATGCCTTCAAAGACTTCCCAAAACCTAGTGAGCTGCCTTGCTATCTTCAGCCTATGTAGGAAACATCAGTTTTTTCAGTACTGAATTTTAAAAATCAAAATTTTCTTGGTTTGCCCACTAGATTGCCCTCAAGGTAAAAAGATACATTTTTCTGAAACGCATGCTTAATATTCAGTATACACATCATGTAATATATATATATATATTATATAAATTATATGATTATTTTATATAATTACATGATACTTAAACAGAATATTTTGCATGCATTTAAAATAATTTGTCAGTAATAGCCATAAACGCTTTTTCAGAACTCTGAAACAATGGATTGTGGTTTCCATAAAAAAACCCACTTTACTAATAATACATGTTCCTCGTGATGATGTGCCACTGGCTGTAGCTGATATTTTTGCGTCAAAGGAATAAAATACCTATTAAAACTATAAAAAAATATTTAAATTGTAATAATTGTGTGTGTATAAATTATGATTATTTTTCAGTTTATTATGTTTTTACTGTATTTTGGTCTAATAAAGGCAGCTTTTGGGATCATAAGAGACTTGTGTGTGTTTCTTCCATAAAATCTGGCCAAAACACAGGATTTTAAAATCGCAAGTGTGTATTTTAAAATGCTGTATACGCAGGCAGCTCACTAGATATTTGAACACAGTAGCTGTCTCTCAGGACTCCAGAATTTTTGTCCTAATGACTGATTGCCATGGTTTAGTAATTACCGTATTATACAACACCCCCCCCCGCCTGCAAAACAGCACAAACAATAATCAAAAACCGGCTGACTAGATTAAAAAAAGGCAGATGACAGATGTTTCAGCAGTTCTGCTCACAGAAATCTGTAGTGAGAAGCACTTCAGCTCGAATCTCTATGGGGTTAATCACTATTTACTCAGTAGTTATGTGCACCTTAAACTTTAAATATATATTTTAAACACATTTTTTACATATTTCTTATAAAATAGCTATGACTTTTAAAAAACAACAACGATGATTCCCATGACACGTTCACACAAACTCTCACACGAGGACAAGATGCTGGGCCTAGACTCCATGACAGTATCGTATATCAAAAACACGACACACATCCAAGCTCGGATTGAGAGTTTCTTGCAGTCAGACGACCAAATTTCATTATAGAAACTCATAAAGAATAAGCCAACTGAAAAGATGGTCCCGTCTTCTAAAACAAACCGGCCAGAACAGACTGAACTTTTGCTCAATCCTGGCATTTGCCGTCGGAAAGGTCAATGTGGGGTTGGTTCACACAGGATGGCCTTTCAAACATTGACTGGTTTCAAAACATCACAGAAGAGGATGAGATGAAGTCTACCATGTAACAGGATTCTGGGGGTTAATCATGGCAAGACATGTTGTGATCCGTCCCAGTGTCCCAGCACAATGGGACTCGCACGGTCCTATAGAGCCACATTGAACTCTGTGATCAAGAAGTCAATGTAGTCCTTCTCTTTGGTTTTAAAGGCCTCCGCGATGAGACGTGCGGCTTCCCGATGTTCTTTTCCTCTGAGAGACACTCCATTCACTTCTAGGATCACCTGACCCACCTTCAACTGTCCACAGTTATGAGCCGAACCGCCTCTCTGTGAGAAAGAGAATGAGAAAATCTAAATTAATATAATGTTTTAGTGTTTGGATCAGACCAGCTACGTTCACACAGAAGCAGAATATGCTTGTTAGTCCATTTATGGTGCTAAATGCAGTTACGGGTTCATAGGTTGGTATTCTTGGCTAGGGAAAAAAGTTATATTCCCTGTGCGTAAAAATTTAATTGAATAATTTGAATATATACCATTTGTTTGTGCATTTCAACTAGGCAATCAAAGAAGAACGTATTCAGTAAATTTGAAAATTAAAATACACACAGTTCATCCTCTGAGTGATCCCAGGTGGAGAACTTATTAATAGTTTGCTGAGAACCCAGATTAAATTGCTTTGGGACATTGTTTGAATTAAGTATGAGTTGATGTTTCTGAAAAAGTTGAAGTGTAGGTTGTATAGTTTTCATAAATTCAAATAAAAAACAAAGAAAGTTACTGTTAAGTGTTACCACGAACATTAATAAATAGTATATAAATAATGCTAAAGGAACAATGAATGGAATATTTTTTAACTTTCTGTCATAATTTATTCACCCAGATGTTTCGACTTGTATGAATTTCGTTCTTCTGAACGAACACAGAAAATACTTTAGGCTCCACTAACTTTCATTGTAAGGACACAAAATGTCTTCTTTTGCTTTCCACAGAAGAAAAAAAATGTAGGGTTGGAACAACATGAGGGTGAATAAATGATGAGAGGATTTTCATTTTTTGGGTGAGCTGTCTCTTTAAATGAAAGTGCCAGCTCATTCAAATAATCCTGCAGCAGTCTCTGTGAACACTTGATAACACCAAAGAAGTACGTGTCGTCTTTGCAGTCAGAATTTCTGCACATCCATAAAAGTGTGTACAGACAAAAAAAAAACTGTAAACAATACGAGCTGAGCTGGTAAGTTTTAACCACCTTTTTTCTCAGGATAAAATAAAATAAAAAATGTAAAAGCTGTAAAAACCTTACCTGGAACTTACGTGAACCCAACCAATCAGATTACAGATCTGAATTCTACAAAGCTATTGCCATTTTCTGTCCAATATTCATTTGGCAGTCTGCAGCACTTTTGATCTTTTACCATTTTATTTGGGGCATAATAGTTTAGAGCAACAGATTTTAGGGTCCCCAAGCTTCCAAAATGGCGATTTAACCCTCGGCTTGAAACTACTAATCATACGTCAGTCTGCTTTAGAGAACGACAGCACTTATGCAACAGGAACCGGTAAACTAATGGAGGCTAAAATGCAGGAGTCACCCACTTAGATCTCACCAGCACCTCATCTTCTTTCATTCACCGCCTAAAAATGATGGAAACAAAAGAGCTCCACATTATCTAATCTACAGCCGCTTTTGTTGTTGGATTTTCATTATGACGCTGATGAACCGACTGCAGCCGGGGAATTAAAACCCACTCATGCCTGTCCATTTCTCTCCTCCCCAGACGCACTTTCTACGTCTCTCAATCGCTTTCATTTGCTTCCTTTCTTCCAGCTTACTTTCACTGTCTCTTATATTCTTATTTTTGCTCTCCTGTTCTGCTGCCCGTCTCTCAATCTTTTATTAAGAAGCTGCTGATTTGCTGCTAAATCAATGGTAATCAGTGGCACTGTAATTTCGGATTCGTTTTTCACAGACGAAGCCGTCCCCTCCTTAAAACGCAGACGTGAAAGAGCCTTGCACATATAAATACGCTCTACAATTTGCACACCGTTTCCCGCAAGCCTGTTCAGCAGACTTCTTGAGAATTTAAATACTAGAAAAGACAGACCAGGAATAAACGACTCCCACAATGACATCAAACATCAACATCTGCTTTCTGCGCTACAGCTGCCCACAATTGGAGATCTATAACATGCTCCAGTGCTCATTATTTAATTCAGCAAAGCTGTAGGTGCTCTTATAGACCTATATATGCCTGACGGCAGGGAGCTCATGATTGGGACTCATTTTGTCATTGTCTAAGGCTCTGTATCACGCTTTAGACCTGACAGAAGGTTTGAAATTGTATAATCAGCTGTAAAACCTGGCAGTCACCCAATATGAAGAACCACAGGGTACTATTGTGATTCATGCTCAGGTTTAGTATTGTTAGATAAGCTACAACAGGAGAAAATGTGTACAAAAATCACATTGTGTTGCTAAGACGTTGGTCAAGGTGCTGCTAGGTTGAATTTAAAAGTTGCTATGCAAATGCTAGGGTTTTCTAGGTGGTCGCTCATTAAATCAAGTTAAAAAAGCCTGCTAACAAGTCTACATGACATTCTGGCTCCTAGAAATGACAACCATCTTCCAGGTGACAGTCAACCGATAGAACAGTAATAGAACTCCTCTACTCAAGCTACAAGCACAAACTGTACTCAGAATTATATTCAGTAATTTTAGTAGTTTTACTAATACATTAATTATTATAAATGATGTTAAAAAATAATATATATTCAAATATAGTAGTCTAAAAATAATAAAATGTTGTTTTATTAAATATTACTGTTATTATGTATTATAAAAATATACAAAATATAGATTTTAAAATAATATATATATATATATATATATATATATATATATATATATATATATATAATATTTATATTATTATAAATGTTAAAATATAAATAGAAACAAAATATCTAAAAATAAAAATACATTTTTATTTTTAGTTTATGTAAAATAACCCTGTGTGTAATAAAACCCAGTATGATCTGCTCACCTGTATGGTAACGATGCGTGGGAGGGGCTGACGTGTGTTTGCCCCGCCTTCTATTGCGATGCCTAGAGTACTGGCGCTTTTTGCCACTCTCACTAGAGTGGACATAGGCTCCAACAGACCCGGCTGCAAGGTAGATTTACAGACAGATTAGAGACAGGATGGGAAAGATGAAGAAGAGTAGAAAGAGAATAGAGACAGTAGAGTAGCAAATCAAAGAGAGGGAGAGAGAATGAAAGGGAACAGAGATAGGAAGCAAAAACACGCTTGGCTTTGATGATGCACACTGCTTTGTGTCTGACGGCCTAAAATAGGACCACGGGAAGTGGCTTACGACCAACAACAGTGTCCTCAGATAGCACTATTAGCTCACTCTGCGAGATCAACAACACAGCTCATGCGTATAAAAAAGCCGGGAAGCAAATAGCTAAAGGACGGCCAAAAGGAAGACGGACGTGTCTTGATTCAGCACATTGAGATTGGTTTTTCAGAGAGCTGTCGGATCGGTGGTATGAGATGAGATGGATGAGTCAACAAAGAACAGAAAAACTTAAGGGAATGTATGTACCAAAAGAAAAAAAGTAAAATTTAATTGTTAAAAGTCAAGCACGCTCAGTCACAGGGAGGGGAAGGAAACTGATTTATGCGACTGCACTCTTCTGTCAACGCTCTTTCACTCTCATTCACACTTCTAACACCAAGCCTCTGTCATCGTCATTAGCTCTCACTCATCCACCCCTCTCTCTCTCTCTCGGTCTCACCGGTTTGGCAGATGTTTCTCCTCCTCTGTGCCCATCCCGCGGGGCTCTTGTGCGGGCAGGACGTGGGCTGCTATCCTTACTGAGACGCCCAGATTCAGCAATGTCCACGCCGCTGTCTTCGCTAAGGGTCTGTCCGCTGTCTGACAGCTGGGATAATGTCCCTCCTACAAGAAGACGGTGACAATCAGTGCATTCAGATGCAATTAGAATTGAGCGTAGTGGGTTTTTGTTGTACTCGAGCTACAGTCTACATCTGTTTTTACAAGACTACATGACAACACGTAATGGAATATTTAAAGGATTTAATACACATTGTGTGTGAGCTCTGTCTCTCAGAGCATGTGCACAGCGGCAAGGCCTGATTAACTTATACATGCCGGACTATGCCGAGGCACAATTGCATTATTAACTCTTTTGTAGTCTTTTCACACTCAGTCCTATATTCGTTAAAAAAATTGTAAAGGCCTCTTGTTTACACACTGCCTTCGAAACATTCGTAAAAAAAATAGAATGAGGTTCGATTTGCTGCATTTTTGCAAGCTTTTTGATAGGAAGAGATGACAAATACAAAAACAATGAAAAAGCGCATACAAAAATTTCTGACTCTGTGTGCAATGACCTTTAGTCTTACTTTGGAAATACTAGACTTAATTCTGGAATAAACAACTTTTGGACAATTTTCATAGTGGAGGGTCAGCACTAGTTGCCAATGTCATTTTTTTGCTACAGGCTATAATTTCATCCCATCAGAGGATATTCTGTTCAGTGTTTAATATTTCGAGCAGATTTGAAAACACATACTCTTTACCCAAATATCCTCCCTTCTATACTACACAATAAGTGAAAAACATTATTTGAGCCTGGTCTGGCAAAAAGCATCCTGATGACTACTTCTTGTGAGATTCTAAAGTGTGCATTTACTGGAAACTTCACTATCCCATGAGGCCATGGAAGAAAATTCATGAATGGCAGTGAAGTAATGCAACCGCAGCTCCCGTGACGGTAGCTGCGTTTCCATTACCTTTCAAATAGTGGAAACTGAAATTGTGAGTTGAAAAAAAGAGGTGGTTTTTAAGCAATTTGAAAAAGGAACATTTCGGGTCCAGTTGCATCGCTAAAAATACACACCTACATTTCCTTCAATAAAAAAAACCCCTCTGTGGTGGCTACAATAATATGTAAACCTTTCAACATTTATCTCTATGAAATGTTTTAATTGCATAACAATGGTTAATAAAAACCAAATTTGTGCAGATCTGTAATGGAAACGGAGCTAGTGATAACATGGTGGGTGCAGTACATCCGGATATAATTCACACAAATTTAAAGCAAGTTTCAATCCATACCTATTATACAGTATGACATTTGTACAGTCATACTATTTTTATTTGTCATGCAACTTATGCAACCATTAAAAGTCGCTTAGCGCATTCCAGTATTCAGTTGGACTAAAACGCTTTAAATGGCATTTCAATAGGACAACCTAAACACAGATAGGCTTACAGTTGAAGTAATACATTTACATAGGCCTTGCATAATATGAAGATTGCTTACAATTTTGACATCCATAAAAAGTCATTTTGGTAAATTCAACATCTGTTTATTCAGGACAGCACTAAAAACAAAACGTTTTTTTTCCTCATTTATTTATTTATTTTTTTTTTATAATCAACATTTCATACCTTTAATACAAGGTGTATTAAAAATTATGACTGCAATTGTGATTCCCAAAAATCATAATTCATGTAATTTTTTCAATGATAATTCAAATGATAAGTAATTCCAAATTTATTTAATCATTTTCATTTTGGAGTGGAGTAATATCTGGCTGAACTAATTCTTTTCAAATGAACATTTCTCTTTTTGAACAATGAGGGTAATAAATTAAATCTGTGAAAATAACCAGACTGAAATAGAAATCGACGACTGGTTAATGAAAAAATTTGCAGCTCCCCACAATACCTCAAATCCTTCCAGTCTCACCTCGAGCCTGTGGCAGTGGCCGGACCTCGTTCACATCAGGCTCTGCGTTGGGCCTGTGCACCTCCACCATGACAAAATGCTGATTGGTTGCTGGAGAAGAAGGGGCGGGCTTATCTGGGCAAGGGGGGAGAGGAGGAGGAGGAGGAGGCGGCGGCGGCGGCCCAGGTGGTGCAGGTACGTTAGGGGCAGGTGGAGGAACCAGAGATGAGGATTGGACAGCAGTCTTCACCTTACTAGGAGACTGGACCCGGGGGAACGGTCCAATAGGATGCTGGCTTACAACTGCGAGCTGATGTGCTGGGACGTCTATCTTGAGGGTGTCAGGAGGAGACGTGTGAGGTTTGGGTGCTTTTGCATGTTTGGTATGGGAACGAGAAGGGGCGGTGAAGTACAAGCCAGATTGGGAAGAGCTGGAAGAGGCACGTTTGCTAAGCGTGGCTTTTCGACTGGGCCGGCGCTGAAGCCCTGGGGGAGGAGGAGGTTTAAAGGAAGGAGGGGAATCTGAGGTGGAATGAACCTCATCCTAGGATGAAAGAGGAGAGCGTTAGCCATATTTCAGGTTATATTTCAAAAGGAGATCAATAAAACATTCCACATTCATTAACACAGTCCATGAAGCTTGTAATATACACCATACACACCCATACATTAAAACATACGACAATTATCCACAAATCACTGCTTGGAGGAAAAGAACAATCGGTTCACTCAGACCAAGTGGCAAAGCAAAAAGCAAAATAAAAAAAAAAACAGGAAATGAACAAACTAAGGCTGAACGGGGTGAGCAGAAGCCAGATGAATGAGGTGTCGGTGCCGTCAGAAAGCAATCAAACCGAAATGTGAGTCGTCTGCGTGGGGTTTTTTTCCATCTGGGCCTAAACATTCTCTGGAAACTTTCACATGCTCTGTGGAAGCGCCTGATAGAGCTGTGCTGGTGCTTGATGGGGTTTCATCAGATTACCAACAGAAAACTCTCTGAGAAAGACCCCAATCTTCCTCGGCCATCTCTCTCACAACAGGCAGCCGTCAGCGAAAGTGTCATCATCTCGTCTATTTCTCTCTTTCACTCCTTCCGTCAAACAACCATCAGCTGTCTGAGTAGCTGAGCCTTTACAACCATATGAGATAGAGCTGGGCGGCATGACAGTATAAAATATGTCAGCAGTAGAGATTTTGCTATATTGTGGTACTGTAGATATATTCTCATCAATGTGCAGGAATGCTCTGCATACGTTATCTTTAGATGACAGCGACAAGAAACTGAGTAAATAAAGATTAGGACTGAAGGATTAATCATTCTGGGTTATGTGAGGCACAGTTTAGCGGCATCATGCTTACACTTTTGCAATACACACACTTTTGACAATGCAGCAAGCTTTAATACAGAATGTGTGGTCAAAAGTGTGTGAACTGACTGATTTCGGCATCTTCTATTTTTAAATTACATATCTGTTCATAATCTGAAGCTAGTATTAATTTTTTTGTCTATTATGAATCTCATTTTTTGGTTTTGATCAAACTACTAGAAAAATATATTTTTTGTCAACTGAAAAAAGAAGTTGCAATCAAATTAAATAAGGTTATTAGGTGTAAAATTAAATTAACTTTCAAATATTAGATATAAGATGTACTTATACTGTAAGTAACGAAATTACAAACCTAAATAAAACTGAAGCTAAAATTGAAATAAAAATAAATGAACAATGGAAAAAAAAATTTTAAATGACAAAAAACACATAATATACTGCAGTTGTAAATACTAAAATGAATCTAAAAAATGTAAAATCGAAATATACATATATGAAAATGTAATATAAGAAATACAGCTAATTCAAAATATTTTAATTATATTTGAAAAAAATGATCCAATCTTAGATTCAAGAATTATTTAATGAGGTCAAGTATTACTTATTTGAACAAAACATAAAATATAGCAATATAATATGCAATTAAAATAAATATTCATACGATTAGATGACATTATTTTTCATCTGGCATTTGCTAGATTAAAATGAAAAACCACATATGAAATATATTTTTCTTTGATACAAAAATCACATTTCCTGTGACATAGCTCTTTGTCATACCGCCTACCCCTATGTTGAGTTTAAAAATTCGGGTTTCATTCAAAAACCATCATCTCACCGGTCATAATCCGCCCCTGGTAATTTTCACCTGTTCACTGCCAGTTCTCATAATGTGCTCTATTCCACACCTCAGCAGATTCCAGCACTCCCCTTTCTCTCTCTGTTCCCCCTCTTTTATCTTTCCTGTTCCTCCTCAAACTGAAGGGCTTACCAGAGAGATGTCTGGCAGGGCATTGCTACGCTCCAGAGACTGTTCCCCGTTGTTCTCTGCAACACCATCGTTCTGAGAGAGAAAAACAAAAGAGAGAAAACGAGAACAAGAGACTATGAAACAAATGAAAAACACAGCTGTGTGTTTATCCCCTAAACAAAAGTTCAATCCAAATTGCATTTTGTTGAGGGCCCATTTCACAGAGGGGCATCAAAACACAATTGCACTTACAGTCCTATGTTTCAATCTCCAATCCGGTCTCATTTTCCGTCCAACACGTATCGCACAGAGAGCAAGAGAAGCCCTCATTCATGCAGAATAAGAGGGAGGTGATTTTGTTACGTAGATGGCTGATTGCATTCAGACCTGTGATTCACCTCATTAAAACAAAAGCCTCATCAATTCACTTTATTTGCTTGCTCAGCACTTAAAAAGGAGGCACTTACGGTCTAATTTGTTTTATGTATTTATGCTGTAATTCCTGTAATAACTCTGCTTTTTTGCTACATAATTTTACAAATTATAATTCATATATGCCACATTTATATCTTATGATACACGATAAACTGAATTCATGAAAAAATGTATCTAATGAGTTGGTTCTTTTAACGAGTTGTTACAAATGACTCTTTTGAGTTGGATTTTTTAATAAATAGTTTCATTTACCAGATTGAACCAGTCTAAAGAATCCTTAACTGAACTGATTTAATTGCCAGACTGAATCAGCCTAATAAATCCTTAGCTGAACTGATTCAGTTACCAGATGAATGAACTGTTAAGTTTTAAGTGATTTTCAGTGATTTCTGTATCAAAATAATGCAAGCTTTGTAACGGTCTCATAACAGTACATATAAGTACGCTGCCAAATCATTTTGAGTTTGAAAAACCTTTTTAATATTTTACACCAAGGCTCACCACTTTATTTGATAAAATCTACAACAGTAAAATTGTTATTACAATTTAAAATGTCAATATTTTTACATATTTTAAACATTAAAAAAACCGCAATTATTCTTGTAAAATCAATGATAATTTTTTAGCAGCCATTAGTATAGTCTTCAGTGTCCCATAACTTTTCAGGAAATAATTTTAATTTTAATATTCTGATTTTCCAAAGAAAAGTCTTTTAATTAAAAGAATTACCCAGTGACATCAAAACACTGCCTGGACACAATGTTCCGTTCCCTTCCTTCAAACTAAAACAGAGCAGCAGAGACACTGCACTCTGCTGGCTCAGGTCCTCCACCTTCCCACAATCCCCTGCTGTGCTCCACTGGAGCATAAATCAGGACGCTCTCTGTGAGACTTTTTTTTGTCTGGGTTGAGGGGGGGGCTTATCTGTGGTGACAGCTCTGCATATGGCTGATGAGGTGCGGTACCAGGATGAGAGAGTCCCAGAGCGAGGGCTTCGTCTGCGGAGCTCCGCGGGGCTGCGGTGTGGGCCGCCGCCGCTGCTTCTTGTAATTACCAGAGCCAGAGCTGGCAAGCTTACAACAACACCAATCCACAGAGGAGGGCCACGAACAAAGCTTGCATACAAATATGTTTGCTCATTTCCAAAGTGCACACGCACACACACAACGTACATATACACAGACAAAAGACCCATGAAGAGGTACAAAGTCACAGCATCACATTTTTGATTTGCGACATGCATGCGTGTACTTATGTCAGACCACTGCAACCCACACATACACAGATATCAGACGAGAGTGACTGAAAGGGATCAGTCCATGCAGAGAATTTAGACTGCGCTGTATTATGTTCCTGTGTGAATGTGTGTTAAAAACAAACCCACATCACTCAAAGTCAACAAACTCATTTTAGTTTAACGTGTGTTTTGGCTAGAGAGACACACCCAAAACGAATACCATAGTAACCATATTTTCCACCAAAATATCCCAGTTATAGTCACAGATATACATCACTGGTTATGGAAGCTTAAAAAAGATAATTGAGTTTTCATCTCAAAACTCTCAACATGTTTTTTCGAGTTATATAATAAGAATTGCAAGAATTTTTTTATAATGCAGTACTGACTTCTTTTAACAGAATTGTGAAATATGCAATCTTATCTTGTGACAGACATATAAAATACAGTAATAAAAAAATCTGTTGCTATACAGTTGCTAAGGTGTTCTGACTGAATTAATTCACCCCAAAAAGAAAATTCTGTCATTAAGTATTCACCCTCACAACGGAAGACAAATTTAGATATTATTGATAAAATCGGAGAGCCATCTGAAATTTTATAGACAGCAATGTAGTACAAACACAAGCAAGATGTGCCATCAGTAGCTCAGCTTGCAACTTGCAGTTTTGCAACGCTACCAGAATATGTTTTTTTGCTCAAAGAAAACAAATATGACTTAATTTAATCCACCTGTTTCTTTCCTGAGTTACTTTGTCCTCCACTTTAGAGTGTATCACAATGCATACGTACGCTTTCTTCCAGGTGTAAATAACACTGATTAGATAAAATATGATAAATGTGCATATATGTTGCGTTGTGACACTCTCCAAAGTGGCGGAAGCGTAACTTCAGGGAATAAATTATGTTATTTTTTGCGCAAAAAAGTATTCTTGTAAGGTTGCAAAACTAAAGTTGACCCTATACGCTGCTCTAGTTATTTGCAGTGTTTGCTATGCAGTTGCTAAGGTCTTTTTGAAGTATTTATTCAGGTTGCTATGGAGTTGCTAAGGTCTTCTAATTGTATTTTTTCATGTTGCGATGCAGTTACTAGTGTGTTCTGAATCGATATTTTTGTGTCGCTATGCAGTTGCTATAGCATTCTGAGATGATTTACGTGTGTTGCTATGCAGTTGCTAATGTGTTTTGTGGATTTTTAGTGTTACTCTATAGCTAGGCTTTTCTGTGTGGATTTGCTATGCAGTATCCAGGGGGTTCTGTGTGGATTTTTAGTGTCACTATGCAGTTGCTAGGATGTTTTGAGTGGATTTTACGTTGCTAGGGTGTTCCGAGTGGACTTGTGTTGCTATGCAGTTGCTAGGGTGTTCTGGGTGATTGGTTACTGGCCAAAAAGATCCCCATCATAAGTCTCTACGATATTCTATTCCCCAGATATCGTTCAAGTACCTCCTTTAATGTTAATCTAAGTGATTTTTTTCACCCATTTCAACGCTCGCTGGGCAAAAATCATAAGTCTAATAGCTCTAAAAAGTAATAGCACACCTCTCTTCAATAATCTGCATCATTTGAGGTATCATTCATATCAGCAGTAGAAATGGTGCGGGACAAACTGCGCTGAACATTACCACAGTACTTAGAGGTCAGTAATGTATTTTTATGGTAATATAGTGGGAACTATGGTTACTATGGTACATTTTGTAAAGGTAAGCGAGAGATTATTTAACCTACCTCCATCATATCTATCAGCCAGAGTAGTCTTTCCTGTTTTATTGAAAGGGATAGGGAACGGGGAGTTAAACCGTTCCTGCAATTTACACTGGGAGTCAGCAGGCTTAAAAATCTGTCAGAAAACACTTCTCCATCTGTCACAGCAACATCACACCCTTGAGACAGCAACGAATCTAAACAGCTGTGCTTTCACAACGAGATGTGGAGGAGCTGAGGTGAGACATGTCTGGACAGAGCGAAACAGGAGAACAGACGGGTTTCGAGAGATGGACGTAAAAGCCTCCAAGAGAAAGGACAAAAGCTGTTTCCCACAGCCCTTCATCTTGTATCCTAGTAATCTGCACATGCCTTCTTTGTGCCCAAATTGCCCACCAATTTTGTGAATGGCTTTTTATGTCACACACAACAAAACAATGCCATCCACTCATCCCACACCAATACAGACGCACAGCCTTAAACACTTCCTGTCTGAAATTATAGATACACACACTAGGTCGGATTCAATAATAATTGCACACAAGTGTTCAATAGAGACTAATTCAGAATAAGGATGTCCTTTCTCACCCGTGCGGAGCTGAGGGTGGTGTTGGTCACAAAGCTGGCTGAGGAGGAAGCGAGCGTATCAGGGTACGAGACCATGGAGAAGGAGTCTTGAAACCCAGTTCCGCCACCTTGCCTCGCCTTCAGCGCCTCGATCTCTCGTCTCAGAACCAGGCCGTCAAATCTCTCCACATCCTGAGGGGTCACGAGCCCCCTCACCTCTGACAGCAGAGAGAACTGCAAACACACACACAAGTACAGAGCCGTGAATGTGACCGGGTTCGTGTTGATTGTTTTAATCTCAGGAGTTTTAATATGTTCATAAATGGGAATGTGTTATGAGGTTATGCTTGCTGTAAATCACCAGACAATGATGGCCCAATATACCTACGACACTGGATAGTGACAGTATTAGGTATATTATTAGTAGTAATTCATCCAGCCAGTAAACGTCTTTAATAAAAAAAGATTTGAGCATAATTCAAAAAAATAATAATAAATTAATTACACTACCAGTCAATAGTTTGCTAAATTGATAAGAGTTTGTACTCTTATTAAATACAGTAGTATTGTGAAACTCAACACAATGTTTTGAAAATGTAATTTTTCTTGCTGAAATTTTAATGACAATTTTAATATGACAATGTTATATATATATATATATATATATATATATATATATATATATATATATATATATATATATATATATATATATATAGTTGTGCTACTCAAAAATTGGAAATTGCAATATATTAAAAGTTGTTTTGTAAAAGAGCAGTGTCTTCAGACTCTCATTTGTAGGTTCAGTAATTGTAGGTTCAGTAATTTTTGTAATATTATAAAGTCTTATCTTTCAGTTTTTGATCAATTTAATGCATCCTTCATAAATAAATGTATTAATTTTGCAAAACAATAGTGAGTCCTTAAAGGGGTCATATGATGCGATTTTACATCTTCCTTTCTCTTTGGAGTGTTACAAGCTGTTAGTTGATAGATAAGATCCCTAAAGTTGCAAAGATTAAAGTTTCAAATCAAGGAGATATTCTTTATGAAAGTTATGACTTGTCAACACCCCCTGAAAAGGCTCGTTTATGCATGTTCCCACATTTCTACATCACAGATTGGGTTTATATTCAAACACCACCCAAATATTCACGCAAAGAAAGAAGGTGAAAATATTATTCTCTCTGTATTCTCTCTGAGAAACTGTGTGTCGTTGTCAAAGTGAAACTACTTTGTTTATGCTTTCAAAAGAGGACAAAACAAATATTAGAGTGTGTTCAGCATATTTACGGAGAACCAATACCTAAAACATAAACAACCTTTGCTGGCTGTGCACAGAGCCTATAAAGTGAACTCTGCAAGGACAGTCTGGTGCTTCTGACTCACAACCTTTTAGTAAGTTAGATTTTTTTATTAAAAGAACCTGCTACTTACCATTCAAATGCAAGTTGTGAGCAGTGAAGAGTAATGTAAATGCAGATATGGTTATGTTTACAAGCAGTACTTATGTCTCCACTGGATGCAACAAATGCCTCATTTGTAATGCGTTTATTGTTTTGATGTCATTGAGCCAGGACGCAGCACCACATTATGATAAGGGCATTTCTGCCAAACGCTTGAGGTATTTGGCCAATCACAATGCACTGGACAGCTGGCCAATCAGAGCACACCTCGCTTTTTTTAGAACGATGAGCTTTGTACAAATCGACCCGTTTCAGAAGGCGTGGCTTAGAGGAGAATTAATAATGTACAGTATGTGGAAAATAATGTGTTTTTTGTACCTTAAACTGCACAAACACATTGCATTACACCAAACACACAATAATGTTAATTTTAGCAACATCATATGAGCCCTTTTACTGTCATAATAAATAAAAATGACAAAGATTTAAAAAAAACTTGCACAGTTTCAAAGAAATAGCATATTAATACAACATTTTAAACCTTAAGATAAAAAAGTCTTTAAAATACAATTTTATATAATAATTTATTTTATTACAATTATAATTTATATAATCATTTAACTATTTATTTTAATCTTTGTAACAGTAAATATAAAAAAATATTCATAATAAATAAACCAAGAAATACACTATTGAGATACATAAAGAGTAATGTAAATGCCTTCACCTTGGCATGTGTATTGAACAGCTCAAAGAGGGCCATGACCAGCTGCTCAACACCGATGTGACCATCGCGATACTCCTGGATGTAGTAACCCATGGTCTGCCTTTCCTGTTCGGTCAGCAGATGTCTGGCCTGTTCCTCCAGCATGGCCCTGCTCTGGTTCACCAGACTGGATAGAGTCACCTGAGATCCCGCCACACCTTTATAAAAGCCGCCCTGAGGAGAACAGAGAAAAGAAGAAATGCAAATATTTCCAGAGGAGCAAAGCAATATTAAGACTAATGTTCAAATACCTGTGGCTCATTGAGCCTCAAAGCACACATATGAAATCTTTCAACATCACTGGATAAGCCTCTGGTTCATTACTGATATTCCAACTCTCATCTCCATAATGTCTCTTACCCTCCTTCCTATTTGCTGTCTCTCATGTTTCAGCCTCTCTCCTCGAGAGCAGCTTTTGCTTTAATTAGTCTCCTAATCAAAAAGCACTGCTCCAGAATCAACATGCTCATCGATTAGTGTTACGCTCAGCCCTAGAAATGGCATGATCTTTAAGCAAAGGATGATATCAAAACACTCCAACAAGCAAATATGGAAAACTAGCTAGATATTACCAACTTGCCCGCTATATACCGACTTATTAGACGGATTTGATGTACACCTTAGATCGATCAGTGTTGTATCGCATGCCTTAAATTCATTTCATCTACTTATCTCTGCTTGAACAGCCTATCGACTGTCGTTGGGTTGAGATGCATGTTTGTCAGCCTTCTGGTTTGCAGGTGCAGTCGAGCAGCAATAGTGTCTGTTATCAAACCGTCAAAAGACACAAAGCTTTGAACTGAGCTCGATCAATACAGGCAGAGACAGTGGTTGAGGTGAGTGAATGCTGATCATGCCTGAACTATTTCTCGCCCTTATTCTTTTTCTTCTCTTTAGAACAGAGTGTGTTTTGTGTTTAAATGCTGCAAGTTAGATAAGCTCTATCGTACGGCACTCCCACAGGAACTAATGCATTTCCGTTGCATCAAATGACAGACCATTTATTTTCACAGTATTTCTGAGGAAAATTCCCTTACCGGTTTGACCCAAGAGGCTAATGGCCTTTTCTGGACATTGAAAAATAAACTGGTCCAGAAAGTTGCTGTTCTTGCAAACTCAAGGAAGAGACTAAAAGAATGCAATTAAGAACAAAACTGGCACACAGAACAAATACCTGATAAATTATTAAATGTAATACAGTACAATTTGTCTCTAAGTTTGTCTCTAAGTTAAAAGAAAAAAATGCTCTGATGACCTAATACATCACTCTCACCAGGATCCATAGACTATAATTTATGCCATCTATTTACTTTATTTCTACTTTCTCGGTTTTATTCTGAAAACATTTCCTTAGTTAGAAACTCATGAGATTGCTGTGCTGAACTCAAATTCATCCATATCCAGAGAACGAACTGTTTCTGAAACACTGAGTCCAACCACTGGAGTGCTTTTGTTCTTGTGTTCAGCGCTTGTGAGATTTATTATACATGAATATAGTGAATATATATACA
The DNA here is from genome assembly GCF_018831695.1 of Puntigrus tetrazona. Classification (NCBI taxonomy): domain Eukaryota; kingdom Metazoa; phylum Chordata; class Actinopteri; order Cypriniformes; family Cyprinidae; genus Puntigrus; species Puntigrus tetrazona. Next base: position 2,096,453 of record NC_056719.1, read on the forward strand.
TATACATAGGATATAAAGTTTGGCTCAAGACTTTTTTGAGCATAATTTAGAGAGCTAGGACTTCTATATGTTTTTTTTTATTTTATGAAAATGTTTATCAAGCCCACATTTATGTGATCAAAAATACAGCAAAAAAAGTAATACTGTAAAATATTATATATATATATATATATATATATATATATATATATATATATATATATATATATATATATATATATATAATAATAAAAATGTTATCCGCCATTGTGAAAAATCATTTTCATATGCCGATTTTTTTATTTTTCTCAATATATTTTTGTGGAGACATATTATATTTTTACTAAATCGGTAGATGAATAGAAAGCTCACATGAACAGTGTTTATTTTAAGCGGTTTTCAGAGGTTCAAAAGCCCTGCTCTCCACAGCACTCTGGGATATCAAGCTCCACTGCTCAATTACAAAAAGCAAAGCTCAAGCAAACATTTTTTCAACAAAAGATGATCAATAAAACTTGCAAGAAAAATGTGAGGTTTTATAATTCCTTAAGAATGATAGCAGCTAAGATGGGATCGATCATGCGCCATCTGTACTGCTACAACCTTTACGGTTACCCATTATGACATCACTCGACTGACAGCCTCTTTAACCACAGGAACACATAATTGCTGATCAATATCATAACTTTAGGACAGCACAATCAGAACAAGTGTTTTGTCCCCCAGAAGCGCGTTGTGAGAGCAGAAACTCCAGCCGTGTCCCCACACATCACACCCGAGTGAATTTGAATAGGGCTTGAATGAGACAATTTATCCCTAGATTGAGCTTTATCTAAAAGGAACTTGAAATAACTCACCTCTAAAAAGAGCGGAAAGGCATTTTCTCTCAAATAAAATAGAATGCAAATATAAAAATAATAAAATAAAGTGTCCTACGGGGGATATGCTTCTGGACTGAAGGAAGGCTTGTCCTTGGGAGAAGTTCAGCTAAAAGAAAGGTCAGGGAAAAGGTCAGGTTCTCATTCGCATTTCCGAGATTTTTAAAAATACTTGCTCAGCTTCAACATCTATTCTAGCATCAACATCTCAACATCTTTTATGTTGTGCAGTTTCCTATTCTTTTGAACAAATTTTGATGGCTTTGGTCATGCAACTGATTATGTACTTTTGTTTGAGGTATCCTACATTTTCAGCTGCTAATATCATGTTGCTCAAAATGTATTATATAGTTCTCTGTGCGGTAGTCTTACCCAGGGGGCCCAGGGGAAATCGCATTCCCCCTCATTGTCAGACCCTTAGAATCATCACAGTCATTAGATGCTAAATATCATAAACTCTCAAACTTATTTTCTGCACCATTCTATCATGAATTGTGCAAGTGAATCTTAACTTTCACTAATGAAAAGAATATAGATCAACCAGTTATAAACCATTTCTCTGAAATAATCTCATGAATCTCCCATCTGGAACAAAGGACAACACATTCGCAAGAGTTACAAATTCGGACAATGGATAAACATCCAAAAAACGATCAACAGCAGGTAGGAAGAAGAGGAGTAAGGATGCTTGGTGGAAGGGTACCGAGCCAAATAAAGGAACAAAAGAAGAATAAAAGGGCAAGAACAGAGGGCCACTATTGTGGACCATGTTGTCAATCATGACCTTACAATGGCTGAAGGATGCAGCTAAATACTGAGAGAATGATCATATCCTCAATAATGCAAACATTTAGAAATTTGTATTTACAGAGTAACTGTCCTCCAAACCGCTGACTTGGTTTACATCAGATAACACTAAAATGTGCTTTGACTCAATTCTCAAATGAAATTTTTGAAACAATAAGTTCGGATCTCTGAACAATTACCTTCTTGTTCACATCAGATTGGAATTTCTTATTGATTTGAGCACATTACAAATGCTTTGGTACATGTGTGCAAACAATAAGTACAATTGTGTAAGTACAAAAGTCTTTTTTCACTTAAACTGTCAAACTCTTCAGAACTTCTAAATCATTTTTCATTGTGTATTACCTATAATACATTTACTGTATAAATACAAATGTTAATATACTTTTTGTTCTATGAACTATTGACTATTCTCAACAACTTTATATATCCATCTAAATATATATTTTTAATAAAACCTTAATTTCCATGGTTGACTGAAAAAAGAAATTACCAGTGTGGCACACAATGACAAAAAATACTTTATATTTTGGTGGCCTTGGCCAAATTACTAACACAATAACTAGGTTTTGTAGCATGAATTAAATGTTCTGGGTGGGTAACTACATTTTGCAGACATGCAATAAAGTTCAATAAAGTTTCAGCAAGCTGTTTAGAGAATGTTAAGACTGTTTCAAAAAATAGGCCAAAGCCATTGAGAAAAACTCCAACAAAGCGCACTGTTAGATTGACAACATGAATAAACTATCTTGTTTGTGAATAATGACATAAGGACTTTCATTCTGATGGCACTAAGATGTTCATTGACATAAATACTTGGTTTTGAGGCGAGATAAAGATTTTGAGTAAGTTACAGGCTTTTGCAGGAAATTCATTGTGTGGTGCTGTTTGTATGAATAGTTTTTTTTAGAAATGCACATACTTCTTTGCAAATATTACGGATGATTCAAGAAATGCACCAAAGTGACTGAGAAGATAGACACAGACAGACAGACATATAGATAGATAGATAGATAGATAGATAGATAGATAGATAGATAGATAGATAGATAGATAGATAGATAGATAGACAGATAGACAGATAGATAGATAGATAGATAGGCAGACAGGCAGACAGATAGACAGATCTTATTGTTATATTCATTAAACAAAGAATGACTAAAACTTGACTGTATTTTTAAGTCATTCTGTTCCTTTGAAATGATGTGAAAACAAATTAATCTCACTCCTGCTGTCACAATACCTCTAACTGCTAAAACATAAGGCCACTGAGCAATAAATTAAATAATTAGATGATCAAGATCAGTGTCACCTTGGTTAGACGTTAATTAAAATGACAAATGTTTGGGTTCGGGAGCTGCTGTCGGTTACAGCTCTATCTGTCTCATTATCAGAGTTTTAATATGCTAACCGGCGACATGGGGAGAATGACTAAGCTTTTCAACAAGGCACACCATCTCGGTTCTCAGACAATATTACCATCCCGAACTGACTATGGCCCATGTCGAAATTGGTGCTTCATTTCCTCCCTCTTGAGCTACATTAAGTCCTTCGCTTCGAAGAGCACGTCTCTCCCAAAGAGATGATAGATTTTTACACCTCTTTTTAGAACAGTGGCAGAGCGGAGCAGTCAATATGTCCTAAAGGCACACGGGAGATAAGCTCTGACAGATAAGCAAGCTTTCTTATATATAGACCAAGCCAAACATAAAAACAGCCTGTCAAACCATGTGTCAGTAGTTCACACGAATCTCAAATTGAGCTAAATTGGATGAAGGATAAAATGACTTTGGTTATTTTTTCATGTTAAAACTTTACAATACCAATTTAATGTGTAAACACAACTATAATACTACAACATCAGTATTATAAAATATTGTGTATTACAACAGCATTAAATCAATACATAAAATGCAGGAATTTTTATTTGGATAAACATAGGACAAAAATAAATAAAATAAAATCATTATAATAATAATAATAATAATAATAATAAATTATTGGGATTCGTCAAGTGACCCTCCGGTCCCATCTTCAGAAATCTTTTTATGTTTTATTGTGCTTTGTTTACTTTGCTAATGCCGTTGAGCTGGATCCCTGAGGGCCACCGTAGCTCTCGTCTTAAAAGGGCAATGTCAATTTGGAGAATTCAATTAGCTTTAAAATGAGGGCAGCTGAAATGGGTTTAAGCTGCAGTGAGTTGGCAAAGAGGGGGGTTGGCGTCAAACAACGCGAGTCTCGCTTGTGGTAAAGAGAGATTTCACATCAGGCAATGAAAATAAGTGCCTTACTCAGCGAAGACTCGACAAGGTCACACAGCGAGGAATTCTGGCCTGCAAATAAGTAAAAAACTTCAGAAAACTTCAGAGGCAGAGTAACTGAAATATTGTCCTATATGACTGGGATCCATTGTGACTCTGTTTTGGTTTTTTGTGAGCACTACGAGCGTTTAACTAGGCAGAAAGCGTAAAATACAACCAGACGTGAACCCACTCTCAAATATCTGATTCAGAAATGAGTTCCAGCTGCAGAACGTTTCTAAAAAGTAATAACAAGCCAAAACATCACCATTTTCTGTTTTTGCCCCTACTTGCTCCTACCTGACCTACAATTTATCAAAGCAGCCCTCACTGAGTTTCGCACAATTACTTTTCCATTTATTAATTGTCTTCAGGGAGCTTTAAATGTATACTGATGAAAACATAATGAAGCATTTATGTGATTATCAATTTATACGCCTGAATCGTTCTGCAGGAAAACACTGGAGAGTTTTTTTGGGAACTGAAAGAATATATTGTGAACCTGGACCATAAAATCAGCATTAAATAGCACAGGTATATTTGCAGCAAAAGCCAAAAATACATTGTATGGAAATTATAATTTTCTCCTATACCAAAAATCGAATGATTAAAAAATGTTCCATGATGATATTTAGTCAATTTCCTATCATAAATATGTTAAAACACATTTTTGATTTGTAATATGCATGGCTAACAACTTTATTTGAAGAAACTTTAAAGGTGATTTTCTCAATATTTAGATTTTTTTTTGCATTTTCAGATTCCGAAATTTGAAATAGCTGTATTTATTTATTAATTATGTTCAGATATTAACTGTTATATCACAGGAACTGCGAGATGTATGTATGCGCACATACAATTACATGCTTATGTCTACATATCAGCAGTGATTTATGACTGACTGCGCCTTTCTCACACAAACTGATGTATGTAACTAATCAATGTCCTCCGAAGCATCGTAGAGCAGCTTTGGAATACAAAGTGAGTACTGCAAAAGCTCGTAGCCCACAGACATGAGCCCAGACACTTCATCTAACCGTGTCCTTTAGCCTGTCATTCCCACTGTATGCAATAATCAGGCCCGTCGTAATAAGTTAGAGCTCCCGCACTGCCCAGGCTTTATTGGAATCCGTTGTTTTGTGCATAAACCTCAGCTTACAGAGAAGGACCTTGTAAAACCCTGATCATCGGATGGGTCACCTTGCTGTTTTTATTCTCCACAATCTCACCGCCTCAGTCTTATCCTATCCTGTCTTTTTATGTCTTGTATTACTGTGCTCTCTTCTATACATATTTTTTCATTTTTCACAAGTGCTACTCCTGTTATGAAGGCCGTGTTAGTGTCTCTAACATATTTTAAAGGGATAGTTCACTCAGAATTGAAAATTATGTCTTCATTTCTCATCAGTTTTGGTTGTCGTTATGGTTACAAAATATTTTAAGACATTTCTAAAAATATCTCCTCATGTCTCACAAGAAGAAATAAAGTCATATAGGTTTTTGGAATGACATGGGGTTGCGAAATTGTCGACAGAATTCTTATTTTATAAAAATACAAATCTCAATTTAGTTTCTTCATTAACTCAGCTCTTAAACAATTATTTTAATATACTTCAGAAATATTACATTCACAGTTTTTATAGATTATAATTCTATTAGTTTGTTTCCACTTGTCAAAACAAAGTGATAATTTTAAATAAATCCACTAATATTTTTTGCTGCACTCCAGATGCTCTTCTAATTAAACTGTCAATTTAATAAAATCTATTCCAGGTGTTTCTTAATTTTTTTCCTTTCCCCAGGAGATGATTTAAACAAAACAATTTTATTAAAAATATTGTTTTAATTGAAAAACAATTTGTGTGTGTCCCAATTTAAATCCTTTTTTCAAATTTTATTTTTTTTGCCCTTAACTAACAAAAACAATTCACCATTGACTTCATCCTCCTGAAAATAACATCATTTTTGATTCAGATTCAACAGTGAAATGAAAGAAGTCAGCATAATATCATTTTAAAATGTAATGTAACATATTCTCAATCTGTGAATTCCAATGACTAACAAATGTAAGTACCTGCAAACCCTCACGCATTCAGTGTGAGACTCACGCACTTGACAGTTCTCACGCTCTCACACCACACATCCATTTTCTCACACTATTTCTCACACGCAATATTCTGCGATGCGAACCACTCGAGGAATGTTTGAAATTAGGGCGAATCATTTACGTGAATCATTTACGTGATTCGCGTAATCGTAAACGAATGTGGCAAAGAACATTTTGATGTTTTGCTTTTACAACATTTTCACAAATTAACAACTAATTTCTATGCATATTTTAAAATAAAATATTATGTGTGAATAGTGAAACGGATTACGAAAAATACTTTGTATTTTTAATTTTTTTATTTAATGTTATACATGCATTAAAAATAAATGTAAATGTTATGAGCGATGTGCGTGTCCTCTCGTTTGTTAGGTTAGTAACTATTATGCTCTATGCCCTATCACGTAGAAGTTAGCTTTATCAAAGTTTGAAATTTGTTTATAATTTTACATACTTTTGTGATAAAAACACAGTAACATTTACATTGAACTACGAGACAAATATTGGGGCACGTCTATATTTCGTTATTTATTTTTATATAAATATTATGTTTTTTATGTGTTATTTTTATGTATTACATGTTCTTATATCACACAAGCATATTCACTTTCTAAAAGTTTCAGTTCAAATTGTACCACATAAGAGACTGACCCTTCTATTATTTTGTATTCTCTCTTATATATTCTCTCTCTCTCTCTCTCTCTCTCTCTCTCTCTCTCTCACACACACACACACACACACACACACACACACACACACACACACAGTGAAGGTAAGAATGTTAAATGCATGTGTCTTTTGGCGGAAACCAGTCTGAATACAGATCACCTTGGATACCATATGCCTTGGGGATCAAAGCCTCTTGGCAGCGTCTACCTGACACTCTCTTTACCCAGACCAAGACGATAATTTACAGCGATACCACCTTCCTCTTTCATCCTATTCTCTTCCATCTCTTGCCCTTCCTATGTCTTTCAGTTCTTCTGTTCTCCTCATTATGCCCGCAAACGTCCTCTTTCTTTCTAGCCACAGTAAAGGATCAGGTGTGTGATTGCCTCCCCACAATCCCCCTGTTCCCATATCAACCAAAAATGATTTGTGACCAAATATGATATGATTCTTACTCCTTTTCTCTTGCGATTAGTCTGTCTAAGGTAAGTCCTTTAGTTCATGTTCTTTAAGTTATCAAAGCAATGCAAATACATTAGTCTGATCTATTATGCAGCTTAATCACTGAGTATGACTCATTTGCATAACAACAATATATCTTCAGTATGGAGGACAAAAGAGAGACTCTTTGAACATAAATAGACCTGCAAAAAAGATCCTGGAGGCATTTGATTAGGCTGAATTCCTGTTATTCTGTAGCTTTTGAACTCTGTAACTTTTAAAAAATGCATATATCCTTCATGCATTGTAGAGAAGTGTTCAAAAAGTATACAATACTTTCAGAAGTATGTTCCGGTCAAGCTCTGGCACTTACAAAGAGTGAGGAAAAAGACACTTTTTGTAATGTCTATAATTATCGTATGTACTGTAACTAATTATCTTCATTTGGAGAGTCATTTGGAGTTAATTAAACTTAATTTGAGTATTTTATATTAAGATGTTTAATTGTTAATATAATGCATTAACATTAATTTGTTTGCATTTAAATTTCATTCGGAAACATTTGACAGCTCTAATTAAAATAAATGTACTGCATAGTGCGCGTGACCATTGGTTCTTGTTAGCAACTCTATAATGACAATAAATAGGGTACAACTATCCTAAATGATCTACAGCTCACCAAGATTTGGAGAGTGCTCTTCAAAAATCACCTTAACTATCTTGTTTACTCTTTTAATGCTACTGAAACCACACTGTGAAGAACATTCCGTTCAAATATAGAAACACAGTACTCACCTTTGTTGATGCTGATGCCCCCTGGTCCAGAGAGAGGCTATGAGAGAGAGAGATAAACATGGAGAAATCAATACCATATACATGCTCTACAACCTCCTCAAACATCCACAAATAGACACAGAATCAAAGAAAGACACTTACACGCTTGTATGAAAGTGATGTAGTTTCTGGATTTAGGCATTTGATTTAAGCATTTGATCTTGTCTAGATGCTTTTCTCAGATCTAAGGGAAAATTATGGTCCATTGCTTTGGATGATGAAATTGGTGATTAATCACATCCAAATTAAAAGCTTTTGTTTACGCAACGTACGAGTATGTATTGTGTATATTAAGTATATATACATGCAAACATATGCATGTATATATTTAAGAAAAAATATGTTATATATATATAGTATATATATATATATATATATATATATATATATATATATATATATATATATATACACAGTATATATATATATATATATATATATATATATATATATATATATATATATAAATTTTAAATTTAAATTTAAATTTAAATTTAAATTTAAATTTAAATTTAAATTTAAATTGTTTCTTGAGCACCAAATAAGCAGGATTTAGTAATGGCTGCTGACTGTCTTAAATACATTTTTAAGTTTAAAAATATAGTTATATAGTTATATAGTTATAATATATACGTTTTAAAATACATTAAAGCAGTTACATTCAACTAAACTTGAATGGTTAAATTCTCATATACTCTTATATTGCATTACATTATCACAGCTGAATGGCCAATCGCTGCATTCTCTGGTCAAAAATATTTGAATAATCACTAAACTGTAACAACATTGTGACAACCGCTTTCCAACATAACTGTCCTTCACATCTTTCGTATTACTCTGCAACAGCTTTGCAGTTAGACCAAGAACAGCTATTTATCAAATTGTCAATTTGGTCAGCAACAATGATAGGTACGAACACTTCCCTGTGCCAGTTCTGTCCTTGGCTTTGGCTTCAGCTTGTACTCCAGACCACCAGGAGCTTGATAATCAGCTTTTTTTTTTTTTTTATAAAATGCCACCTTGCATTTTTCCCCTGGCATGACAGCACAGCACCCGGCTCACCTCATCAGCTAACCTCCATTAAAGAGAAGGTCCAGAGAACTGGCACAAGACACACCTGAGCTGCTTTATGGTCCCGTTAGTGTGCTGTGCACACACTCACAGGTTCACATTCTCCAGAAACAGGCCGTGAAAGACCAGAAGTGTCTGGAATTATCCCATGAACAGACTCCTTCATTTACTGCACGAGCGGCCCCCGGGGGTTTGGAAAGTAGCTGATATTCAAAATTAAATAATTAAAACTATTGTACAATCTGCTCTTAAAACAGTAAATTAAACTAAGCCTGGAAGCTTCACCTCAGTCCTAATTAAATTATTGTGTCTGAAGTGTACAGTACATTTTTAATTTATTAAACAAGAACATTAAGTCGCAGCACCAAGGCATGACTTGGGCTGTATTTGAGAACAAATCAGCATAATATTTGTCTTAAATGAAATATCAGTATTGCGTAATGAAGGAAGCTGCTAGAATTTGGATTCTTCTAGAAATGTATAACACACTCAAAAAATGCTGGGTTAAATACAACCCAGTGCTGGTTGAAATATGGACAAAGCCAGGAATTGTGTTGCTTTGATTCAGTGCTTGCGTTATTATCTAGAAGGTTGGGTTAAATGTCCATATTTTACTCAGCACTGGGTTTTAGTTAACCCAGCATTACTTAAAATATCTACAGTACTGATATTTTTGTGTTTTCATACCTCTTCCCTGTTGGATGTTGAAGACCAACAAAACAGTAAATGGTATGGTAAGAGCTTTTTCATTTATTTAACCTTGTATATTAATTTATTTTTTACACTGCACTATTAAAGAAATAGTTCACACAAAGGTGAACATTTGCTGAAAAATGTAGTTCATCCAAGGAGTTACTTTATCAGAAAGATTTTAGAAAAGTTTAGCATTAAATCGTTTGCTCACTAAGGAATCCTCTGCAGTGAATACACTGATTCATCCAGGAACTAAACCAATTACTAGCTTTCCCATCTATGGACATGACACTTTTGTATCAATTGCTTTCCTCACATTCCCATCACCGCATCACTCACCCTGTGACACTGCTGCTGGCCGAGCTGTCTGTTATCTGTGAGCTTGTGATCCACTTTGTCTCGCCCACTACGGTTCGGGCATGCGGCAGTCGCCCGACATCCTTCACCGTCATCATCAGGTGGTGTGAAGACTTCAGCACTCGTACGGCCTCATCGTGTGGGATGCCGAGGAAACTCCGGCCATTAACCTCCAGGATCTGATCGCCGACCTGTGGAGATGATGGAGCAGAGAGAGGAGAAGGTGGGTGGGCTGGTGGTGGCAGAGCAGGGCACGAGGTAAAGGGGGGTTGTGAGGAGACCGGAGACGGGGCAGTCTGGACACACAACGTAGTGGTCAGGTTAGATTTGTGGAACAGCAGAGAAGGTTTTGATGAGATAAACAGAAAGTCAAAATTATGACGACTTGCTGAAAAGAATGCATCCATAGATGCATTCATGTCTGCCTTATAAAGAGAATAAAAAAAGCATGACTATGAAGAACTTGCACAAAATATGCCTCCTCCAAAATAACAGATGATTCTGAACTGCACCTGCAGCCTAAATTTCCAAATGTTTTTCCAAACTCCATTTTTTTTGTAAAATAAAACTGATACATTTATTTTATATTAAACATTGTTTTAATAGGATATTATTAAAACATGAAATGAATAGATAACAAAACACAACCAAATTATTGAAATTCACACAAAAAATTAAAAAAAGAAAACTAAAGTAAAAGCTAGTTTAAAATATTAACGAATACTATAATAGTAAAACAATAGTTTTTTGCAAAAGGCAATATTCGAAAAGAGCAATATTTGGATTCAACTAAAATATCAGATTTATAAAGGACAGAACGATTACAAGAAAAACAAAAAACATGATACTTCATGATATCATAATCTCACAATAAACTGTATCAAGACATTAGAGAGAAGAATGACAAATATAATTGAAACTTTTACTTAATATCTTAACATATTACCATTATATACTGTATTATTCTTCAATCTTTTTCCTCCTTTTAATTACATTACACTTAAATGCATCCCCTATATGGCGTTCCTAGCTTCAAACCTGAAAAACTATAAAAACACTGCATGAAAAAAAAGAAAAAAGAAAGAACGTATCAGTCTGCCACATGCCACTGAAAAAAATTCAATTTAGATGGCAAGGCATGTCCTGCTTTTACTGTAAATGTAATACAGTCTTAAATCAATCGCTTAATTTCTCAGTATTGGATGAGAAACTGAAGAGATGCCAAAAAAGAGACATGCTGTAGCTTTAGTGCTACAAACATGGAACATTTCTTCTGGATAGTTCTGACAGTCTCTTCATCTCATCCATTCATCCTCCCACTCGTTGATCTGCTCTTTATCTTTTTCCCATGCTCCTGCTTGTCACTCATTTATCTCACTCATTCTTTCTTCTTTTGTCAGTCCGGCTCTGAGTAAAATATTTCTATTTCGAAACCCTTACTCTGGGATTAACTCGTCACAACAGCAAACTGGCTCCATTTCTCTTTATCTTGCTCTCGTTCTGTTTTCATCACTATCTCTCCGTTTCATCCCAGCTCTTTTTATGGATCAATACCGGCCTGCCCCTCTGTCCGCCCAAAACGCTTGAGGGTAATTAAAGAGGCTTTGCAGTAATCATGATATTAATAAATTATGGTGTTGATCAATTTGGACGCAATATAGCTTTGTTTTCCCAAAGAACACAAGAGAGGTATTTGAAATCGATGTGGCAGATACGAGCTCTTGTTTTCCCAAGCGGAACATCCGATCATTAGCTCAGGTTTATCTCCCGGCATTTCTTTTCAGTGTATCACTCCAGTGTGTTCAAAAGCTGTGAGATACCAGATATGGTTATTACGGGAAACATATCTAACCACTGAGGAATGTGAGTGAGAACTCTTGAACAGATTTCAAAGGAATCTTTAAAATGAGCAGATCTCAAAACGAGACAAAACAAAGACAAAACGCATATTTAAACTCGACTTTAGGTCACCTGAAATATAGTGAACAAATACCATTGTTGTTAACCAAAATCTATTAAAACGTTTATTTCATATTATTATATACAACCCCTTTCATTTGTTTTTACCATGGTTTACGTATAGTACCTGTATTTTGTGATTGTATAATCACGGTTAATTTTCGCATGGGATATTTTCATATTGTTTTATAGTTTTTTTATATGTATTTTACGCTGTGTACTTGTGAAATTGATTAGGCTATAGGCTAGGTTTAGCACACACCACATAATGATGTGCATTTTAAGGACCTTTAACGTTACCTATGTTTTGTCAATGTTAAAATGTTAGTCTTTATTACTTTATTAAGTTAAGCAAAACAAAAAGACAAAGTTTACTTTCAGAAGTTACGTATACGCTTATAGCAAGTGGTCTCTCAATCAAACTCAATCGTATAACAAAAAGTGTCGGGAAACGACACCTCTGGTCATTCTATTTGGTCGTGTTAGGCCAGTCTGACCCAGTATGTTTTTGACATATCTTGTTCTGTAGAAATTATTTTATATACACTGCTCTTGGTCAACACCACGCTTTTCCAATGAGGGGAAAAAGACTGTTTAGTCAACATGGCTGCGACGTAGACCAATCAATTGCAGGCGTTGTTATGCTAAATAGAGTGTGGTTCTTTTTAGCTATTTGTCTTGTATGAATTATACAGAGCTATTCTTTTAATAAAATACTTCTTACCATCGTAGTGAATTGTATTGTGTTTAACTGGTTCTGTGCATTACGGACAAGTTAGAAATTTCACGTCACTCGCACTGCATGTGCAAAAGTGTAAAAAAAACATATTATATATGCGGGGCCCCCAAAGCAAGTTGGGGCCCTAGGCGACCGCTTGTATTGCCTGTTAGATGGGCCAGCACTGTGCTGACTATGACTACAACTCGTGTGTGGAGTAAAATCATGATAGGATGAAGTTGAATAATCCAGTTCAATTTAATCTCCCTCTCTCTTTCGCTCTTTTCTTTCACATCACTCCATATTTTTTTTTCCTTTAACTGCATTTTGCACTCCTTGACAGTGAAGGAACGAGAGCGTTTTGTTTGCAACCGGCAATCATTTGCTTTCAAGCAGCCACGGCACTTTTTAACAACATGAGAGACAACTTAATGCAAATGAGCAGCGGCGTCATGCTGCGACTACCAATGAGAGTACAGACGGTCCAATAAAAAAGTTGAGGAGTCGACAAGGAGCCAACAGCAAAGACTGGGAGGCCTCCAGAGATTTCATTGCTGTCAGTGCAAAGGCCCTTGAGAGTGAACGAGGAAAATGCTTGGCATTTGGAAGAACGCCTGCACAGACCACGGCATCCCTGACATTTCTCTCTTTCCTGATGGAGGAGGAAGAAAATGAAGGAAGAGAAGACGGATGAGAAATGGGCTTGGCTGCTTGTTTTTCCCAAATGGCTCCAATATCCGGACAGCAATCAGAAACCGTGGCTAATGCTCACAGCAATCATGCATTGTTATGAATCCAGGTCTGTGAGAGAAATAACATCTGTTCTACCGTTACGTCAAACATCAGAGCATAGTGCATCACTCATTCTTCATTTAGCAAAGCAGTTTAGAGGCTGCAGCTGTAAGCCAAATTTAAGGCTATAAATTTCTATCTTTACACACTCACTTTGTCACCTGCAAGGTTGCTGTTGTGCATTTTTAAGTTGGTTATTTTAATACTAGTTTCAAAAGAACTTTAAATTTCTTTAGACATGGAGAAAAATTCATTCATCAAAAGCATTCCCATTCATCTCGATGGCAGTTGGTTTGTTTCTCATTTTTGTTTCACTTAAATTAACATTATGCAACTAATATGTTTTAGGCAACGAGGAAACAAGTTATTTCACGTTAAAAACTATATATATATATATATATATATATATATATATATATATATATATATATATATTTTTTTTTTTTTTTACAGCGTGGAATGGTACCCTTTAAAATTATATTAATATATTTACTTTAAATACTAAACATGTACTTTTACTAACATGTAACTTTACAGAGTACAAGGGTACAAAAAGAGAGTTTTACCATTTTTTTCTCAATACTTTTCAACCACAGTTGAAGTTTAGTTTCATTTATTACTTCACACAAGGTTATAAAACATTTTTATTTAGCATTTTTGTCTTATAACCTTGTAGCATTCAGTGATAAGTATGTTCACTTGGATAAGAGATTTTACCTTTTTGTCTTCCAGTCCATCTTGTCATCTTTCTTTTATACTGTTTTTAATCATTGTTTCTGTCTCTATTACTCTCCATCTTTCTTTCTGCCATTCTCTAATGAACGGTCATGCTCTGAATACGGACAAAGTGGTGCTTACCCCATCCCTTCACTCATTCATCATTGTACTTAATGGCCGTTTAAGACTTATGGCTACACCAAGAGTACTTAAAGTTTGAGTAATCCTAACTCACAGTGACAGAAGCGGCCATACAGACAGACCCGCTCACAGTCCAGACACTTCTTCTGTCAAACTACCATCTTTGTCAATCACGCAGAGGCATGACCATTTCAAAATAGATTACAAATGTGCAAAAGTAGTCACGTTCACAGTCTAAAAGGCTTTTATTAGTCCTGAGGGATTTTTCTTATGATGAACAGCCTCCTCTTCTGAAAGACTGCCTATGGGTATCAGTCTGTGGAAATGGTTATGTGCTTTCTGGTTAAGGTAGGAAAAGATCAAAAGAGCTAAAAACTTGCAACTGAAAACGTCCCTAAATATCACAGTGAAAGTGTACAACTCCCCCGAGCAAAAGTTTCCACAGCAAATGACTTTCTTCTTGACTCCTCAAGGACCAAAGTGAATTGGCTTTATGTGACGCAGGGTGGACAGCTGAATAGAGAGGGAACCGGCACTCGATATGACCGATAAGAATCGTGACAGCTTCAAAAAGTATGAGCTATAAAATATTATTAAGGTGAAAAGCACGTTGGGCAAAGGTGAAGGGACATCTGACTGCAGATGACAGACCTTCAAGCAGTTCTGTGTATCATTTGCAAGTACAAGAAAGCACTACTTTATACCAGTCTCTAAGGTTTTGTGATTATTTTCAAGGAATCTGACAGGGCAGATTTTACGATTTAGAAGATCACATATGAAATGAAATGAAATAAAAAACTAAAAAACTAAAATAAAACTGATTTAAAGAGCGTTGATGTCCTGGTGTGGATTAACAGGTTAAAAATAAATAAATAAATAAAATAAAAATAAAATAAAATAAAATGGAAGGGAATGGTGGATTTCTTCTTTGAAAAAAATTAAATACAAAGTAAAATAATTGAATTAATTTAAATTAAACACTACATACAATTTTGTGTAAAAATTATGCATTTCTACTTCTAAAAATAAACAAAAATAAACTAATAAATTAAAGAAAGAAAAGAAATATCTATGAAAAATATAAATAGGCAGAGAAAGAAACCGTTTAACAGGTCCAATTTACTGAATGAAAAAGACTTCAAAGTAACTGCGTCTGCACCTTAGGCCTCAGATTGACAATATTAGCTAATGGAGCAGCTGAGTTTCACTAAAAAACTCAGTTAAATGAATGAAGCCCTAAAAGGTCTTTATACTTTCATGGGTTTAATTTGACTGTTACAAACTACAACACCACTCCCAGTAAGTGTCTTACCATCCCGCAGCACAGAAGTGCCTTAATTGTTACCGCTCATTATCCATTTAGTACAGTTATAGAAGAGCAGCCCAAAATGAGACTGCAATAAAGCAAGCCCAGACAGTAAGACATATGCATACAAATAAAAGACTGCGGAAAAGCATTTCTAAGATAGAAGGAAGACAAAAACAGAAGCTGAGGCTTGAGTGAATGCAGACTGATTAACTCTAGCCCATAAGGGTTCAGGAGGGGTTTTGTGAGAGACTGCTCAGTGTGCAAGCACCTTATTCCTTCCAATTAAAACACAACGAGTTGCATCCGCCTCGAAGACCTCTAACATTTTACACCTCCGTTCAACCTCCCAAAGCCCAGGGCTGGAGATAAAGATAAAGCCAGAGAGTGAGATAAGACAACAGATATTGTTTGCAAACAAGTGCTGGTGTTGTCTGTGGAAGAAAGTGCAACTGCGGTCATAATCATTTCAGAGATAGGACTAAATACATCCATCACAACTGTCCTGAGTGTGATAAGCACATTCCTCTATGGCAGCGCGGAATAAAGAAAGGCATGTCGAAGAAAGTTAGAGCCCAAACAACATTGGAGTCCACTGACTTCTGTTGTTCAGTACAGACAAAAAACAATTTTCAAAGTCATTTTTCACAATGTCTTATTTTGCGTTCCCCAGAAGAAAGAAAGGAATGCAGGTTTAGACATTTTTCAGTAGCTTTTTTCAAAACGTGACAAGCTACTTCTTCCAATATGAATGGATATGTCGAAATATACGGCAGCTTTACAGTCAAGTGAGCTGAAGCAATAAACACACTCTCCTGGACTATTCTCATACGTAAGGCAATAGGATTCATTTTAGTGAATCAGATTATATGGACATGGTAATGATTCATTTTATATCTTTATACTGCAAAATATTATGTTAAATGCTGCAGTGCATTATTATGTTTTGTAGTAAGACCTTCACCTTCAATGTAGTTTTGTTAATGTAGCTAACTAGATTTCCCCCCCCCAAAAAAAATAAATTGAGTGACTGTAGTTAAGAGTAGTTCACCCAAATATGAAAATTCTGTCTTTAATTACTCACCCTCATGTTGACCCAAAACGCACCACAAATCAGATTTTTTTGATGAAATCGGAGCGCTTTCTGACCCTGCACAGACAGCCATGTAACTACCTTGTTCAAGGCCTAGAAAGGTAAAAGACTGACTGTTGAATGAATTTTTTGTTTTGTTTTCTTTGCACACCAGAAGAAATTTTTGTAGCTTCTTAAAATTACATATGTCACATGGACTATTTTAACAACATCCTTGCTACCTTTCTGATCCTTGAACCTGTCCGTTTCATCGCTGTTCACGCAGAGAGCTCTCAGAATTCATCCAATATATCTACATTTGTGAAGATGAACAGATTCTTACAGGTTTGTAACGACACAAGGGTGAGTAATTACTGACATAACTTTTTTATTTTTGGGTGAACTATCCCTTTAAACCTTGCAAAACAAAACATTTTAACATAAGAATCAGTCTCTGCTATCAAACGCCACACACTGGCAGTCAATGTGATTCCTGTCTCCAAGTGAGAAATTCTGGCTTTCTCAATTGAATGAAACACAGCATTAATATTTATGAAGTCTGGTAATTCCAAGATGGATCACTTCTGCCTTGAACAAAAAGGGATTTGTTGCCAATACCAATTTATGCCTTTTTTACACAGGTTAGAATATATGGGGCTGCACATATTGAAGGCAACCTCTCTACAGACCCCTTGGCCTTACATCCATCTCTAGGGACCAGTTAGGAAATAGATGTTTCATCCACCTGGGTTCATTGATCTGTGCATTTGTGTTTTTGTGCTTGTGTGTGTCTATATTGGGGTGTGGGGTCAGGGGTTCATCTGCTGCTAACACTATAATAACACAATCACTCTGAGTGCCGGGCTATTTGGATGAAAGCTATTTTTTTTCGCTCTGGAGTGGTGGTTCACACTCATGGAGGCTCACCTGCTCATTTTACAAAGACAGTTCATTGCAACCATGATAGTCAAGCTACAAAAAGGACAAAATATACTATTAAAGTAGAATAAATTGCACACACATTGCTATAATTTTTCATGTTGAAATATATATGTCATATGATTGATACTTTCAAAAAAAAAACAAAAAAAAACTACAACTACTATTCAAATGTTTGCATACAGTATGTCATGATTTTGAAAGAACCTCAAAAAGTAAAACTGAATTATTATTACAAATTTAAATAAGCAGGGTCACATGTTTTTTCAGAAATCAATCTACTATGGCTGATCTGGTGCTCCAGAAACATTTTTGTAGCAAATTTGTGATCCATTTTTTTCCCAGGATAATCTGATAAATGGAAAGCTCAAAAGGACAGCATTTACTTTAGAATGAAATATTTTAACATTATATGGTAAATGTCTTTTCTGCTACAACTGACCAAAATCTATCAGATAAATAAACATATTAATATGGCCCTATTATGGATTTTTGGAAATTACCTTTCATGCAGCTTGCAATACAGCTCTAAGTGAATGAAAACTGAAATGAAAAATGCACATATAATACTTGTTTTAAATAAAAGTGCACCATATATAGTTCTCAAAAGAAAGAGTTGATGTCATGTTGTTGTCAAAATAAAACAATTGTACATTGCCCCCCTCCTCTTTTAATAAAAAAAAAAGTAATTCTTTGCCACTATGTGCCACTTTTTATAACTCACGAGCACTGCTTTAAATTGAATTTAATTATAATTATCATCACACAAAAGGAGGGGTTGGTGGAAATGAATCACTCAATCAAGTTTTTTGACCTTAGATGCATGTTAAACCTGTTGGGGGTCCCAAAACCAAAACACGAACCTTTTTAATTTATTTTAAAATAAAATACTGACCCCAAACTAAACGTTAATGCATAATATATTTAATATTTCATACAGCATATGTGCCACAATAAATGCACATGAATCTGCTTTTATATTTGTGGATTCCTAGAGAACCAGTGAGGCATTGTAAACACAGCTTCCTGCCAAACCACTGCCCAGAAATCCATCTCACATCTCTCTTCTGAACAGACATATGGCCTGAAGATAAAACATCCAGCACTCTCTCCAACCCTCTCTGTCTCTCCCTCTCTCTCTCTTTCCATGAGTATATCTCGATCGCCCTCCTTTTAAACTGCCATCTCCTCTCAATTCCATCATGAATCTAAAGGCTGGGCACAAAGCGAACTGCCAGCTTGAAAGAGCTTAAAACTTCCCCTGACACCACATAATAATGATATTCACCTCAAATTGTGGCAAAAAATGAACAATGGAATAAATGCAGGATGTCTGGGCATATTATTCAACAGAAGAATGGCTCGAGGAAAAAAATCACAGGCACTTCACAGTGGACTTCAATATTTCTTTCTCCTTCTTTCATGCGCAAATACACTTGAGAGAAGTGCTAAAATCAAAGCGGGTAGAGGTAAAACCAGACTCTTCGGACAGAATATATAAACATGTTTTATCAGTCAACAAATCAGATGATTTGTTGGATGCCTGTCAGACAGTGGGCAAAGAACAATGTATCTCGGTAGACCTCGCAATGACTACTTTCGTCTTTACACCGAGATAATGATTATTAGATATTCTAACTCCTAACCTCACCCAACCAACACAAAAACCTTTTTGAATTTTCATGAAGACATTATGAAGTCTGTTTACTATGATGTTTTCCCCACAGACCACTCTGGCCGATGCTCACAGCGCAACGCAACAAGGAAAACCTTAAATATTTGAAAAGAAATTCAAAGCGAACATGTCAAAGAACGGTGGAACATTTATGGCATGAAGTAAAAGAGAAAATCAGGCTAAAGAGTGTGAAATACTCTCAACACCGGGACACAGTTAAGACAAAATAAGCGAAAAGCTTTAAAAATAGGTAAAATAAAAGGATGTGGGTAAAACGAGCATGAATTGTACCTTGATTCCTCCACACTCTGCTGCAGAGCCTCTGTCCACACCTGTGATGTAGATACCTAAAGAATATTCAGCTCCTCCGCGAATCATGAGACCTAGAGAACGGCCATCATCCAGAACCAAATTTACCTGCAGAGAGGAACAGATTGCCTGATTAAAAGTTAAATCAAACAAACAAGCTACACAACTGAAAACGCATGTCATATTGTCTGTGTTTTTAGGAACATTTCAAAAGTCTTGCCTGACTATTTAGCAGGGAAATGACGCTAAAAGATTATTTTATTATCTAAAAGATTATTTAAATTATTTTTAACATTTATTTTACATTCATCATCAATCTCAATACAAACATTTTGGCTCCTTCAGTGTTAAAATAATTCTATAAAAATGTATCATGGATTTAAAAAAAAAATATTAAGCAGACAATTTTTTTAACATTGAAAATAATAAGAAATTGTTTTTTTAGTATTAAATCAGCATATTACAATGATTTCCTGAGGATCATGTGGCACTAAAGATTGTTAAAAAAAATTACCTTTCTTATCACAGGAATAAATTACATTCTAAAATACAATAAAACAGAAATCACGTTAACCTCTCATACAGAGCAAGCATTTCTGTGCCGTACAACTATAATTCTCGACTCTAACAACCTATGCGCCTTTGCGAAGACAGTTCTGCTGAACCAGCAGCCGGACTAATGTGACTCCCACAACCTCTTTAACGCACAGCACACAAAAGCAACAATAGTGCTATGATTAGAATGCATCATAGAATCCCCGCAGAGCCAATCAGACGGGGTCACCAGAGCACTCTGGGAGATCAATGCAGCAGTGCGCCGTCTCGTCCAAACACTAGCAGCCACCAAAAGCATCTGTCGCCCACTAGCACGCTGCTTAAAGGTTAGTACCAGCCATCCCTGAAAGGTCAAGGTGGCGTAGGGCCATACTCCGTTTTGTGTGTGTCAGTGTTCATAATGCCACACATTTATAAATGTCTCTCTCATGAATGGCTCCTTATATTTGTTTTTATTCTTTTTTTGAAGCGTGCTAGAGGCTAAATGGGCTTCGGCTTTCAAATGAGCTTTCTATGCAACTTTCGTTTCGGTACCCAGAAATTTGTCAGAATTACCCTGCAAATTGCTTCACTACGTTGTGAGGCTGAACAAGGGGTAGTAAATCAGGGCGGACTGAGGGAGATTTCTGCTGCGCTGTGCAGTACTGATGAAGTCGGCGTGCTGCGCTGGTGCTCTCGCTTCCAAGGGCCGCGGGGCCCGAGAAAGAACGCGCGCTCTCCAGTGGCTTTGGCAGATTTACACCTGGATGAACAGCTCATAAAACTCTCCCTATAATCGCATTTAACAAATTCTGGCACACAGGTGAGAACAGAAGAAAGTACTGAGAGGTAAGTAATAGTACGAGGGCAAATTTAAGGAGCGGACAGAAAAAGCGTAGTGCCGTTACCATAGAAATAAGCTGTATAGGTTAATGTTAACGGAGTGTTTATTTACACTTATTGGCGGTAGCTATTTACGCTAACTCCGCCCACCAACGTGTGATTGGGATAGTTATCCTTACAACTGACGGCCCTTGCTCCAGTGGCGCTGATGGTTATTTCGACGTGATCGATTTGAATCCGCCTTCTGACAATTCTTTTTTTTCTTCCCTTTTTTAATTTCTAATCAATAAAAAAGCATTTATTTTCAATAAAAATGAAGGAAAAATCAAAAAGTTGAAAATAGGGTTAGGGCATATCGCTATTTTCACTTGGTCTAAATATAATCCATTGCTATTTGTACTTGTTTATATTAGCGTATATTAGCCGCTGCCGCTATTATAGAATTTTGAAAATGACATTTTCATGCAGCGTGTAATGCATCTCTAAGTGAATAAAACATCCTGCAAATCTGAAAGTGTATAAAATGATTGTCTCTCAAAAGAAAGAGTCGACTCTGAATTGAATTGTTTTTAAAATGAGTCCTGCATCAACATGAAGCATATTATCCACCCACTTGTTAGTGTTGGTCTGAATGAAAATGTAAATTCATTCGTTGCCACTAGGTGCTGCTTTTGGAGTGTTAAAAGCTTACAAACACTGCTTTAAATGGCATCGACCAATCACTGGAGGGGTTTGGAAAAATTAATAATTGAATGAATTGTTTGGGAGTAAAAATAGGTAAAAATAAACATATTATAAGAAAATGACAGTGTTTTTTAACCTTGCATGCACGTCGACGTGTTGTTTGGGACTTCTAAAATCTAAATATGAACCTTTCATATGAACCCATAATATGCTCTTTAATTGTTTTCAACATTGAAACAAATAAAAATGTTATCTGAGCACTTGAATCATGTGACACAAAAGACTGGAGTAATGGCTGCTGAAACGTTTTGTCATCAAGGGAATAAATTACATTTTAAAATGTTTATCTTCTCACAAATGCAAGTTCATACCTTATAGTTCAGAAGTGTGGGATATATAAGTCATATTTTGACTCGAGGGGAAAAGAAAGAACGTTTCAAATTAATGCAACCTAAGTAAACACAAGAGACTTCTGAATTAACATAGTAGTGTATCTTTCTTATAGAATTAAAAAAAGGATTTGTGCTCTTTTTATTGAAAAATTGCATTTGGTTTGAAATTTTATCGAATGCATTACATTCAGAAATTTTAAGTGTGGCTTAAGCATCTAAAAACTTCACACAGGCTGCTTTAAGCACAAAAACACAAGCCGGCCTCTCTGTGTGTAAGAATGTATGGCACAGAATACAAAAAATACAGAGGTAAGGAACAGTGCTATTTGGAAAGCGGATGGAAAAAGGTTCTTATATTTAAAAGAAGCAAAAATGGACAATGAACAGTGATTGATTGCTTAATTTGACCGACTAACTCTGCGCGCTCACAGTTCCTTAGGCAAATAATGACGTGCAAACAAAATGATTTTTTTTCTTACCCTTCACTGATTTATATATTTAATTCACATTGTTTAAAATTCATAACAGAGCACCTGCGTACAAATGCAGACGTCTTATTTTGTTCAGGTCTGATGGAGACCGAGGAACTGTGGAACAGACTCTTGTATTTGCTGCTGCTTAATTTTTCATACATATTCAATAATTTGCTGATAAAAAGACACCTAGCCCAAAACACTAATCCACCGGTTTGGATCTGTTCCTAATAGACGGTATTGTTCTA
Organism: Puntigrus tetrazona; assembly: GCF_018831695.1. Taxonomy (NCBI): domain Eukaryota; kingdom Metazoa; phylum Chordata; class Actinopteri; order Cypriniformes; family Cyprinidae; genus Puntigrus; species Puntigrus tetrazona. The sequence continues at coordinate 2,119,391 of NC_056719.1, forward strand.
AATGGAAATGTATCGCCGTCAAGGGTTTATCAGCCGAGTACACATTGTGTATGTTTACCAGAAAGACTTCTGTAAAATGCAAATCAAACACACACACACACACACACACTAATTCCCGCGCATCGCTACTGTTAACTAATCGAATGAAATGAGCACAAAAGGCTTATCAGAAGTAACAGGAAAAATCCTAAGTAAACCAAATCAGGCTTAGCTTTAAAGTGCTGCTGCACATTAGCTAGCAGAGATGGTCACAGATAGTTTAGCCCAGAGACGTGTGTGTGTGTGTGTGTGTGTGTGTGTGTGTGTGTGTGTGTGTGTGTGTGTGTATAAAAGATGACTTATAGAAAAGGGCAGCGGTCCACTGACACTTCCACAGCACTGAGGTTGTCATCAGCTGACACAAATAAGATAAAGAGCTTTGGTTTATGGAAATAATAGCATAGACGGTTTCATGAAAGACAAGGCAAATTCTTCATCTGCACCTCTCTTACGCACCAGTGAAAACTCATTTCCACACTCAACCTACGGTACACAGGAGCACTTAAAACGACATCCATTTACTGGAACTGCTGAGCTGTAAACAACGCTGCTTTACAGCTACGTTAAAGCATTGAGTGTTTGAAGACTCTTGCACATGCAAATGATCAGGAGTTCCATAATCTATTATTTTAATTTCAATCTTTTAATTGTGCCCCACTTGGAGTGAATGGAGGTTTTATTCATCTGTTTGTTCATTATTTTCTAGAGACAAAACTGCTTTATAAACATGCTTTATGAAGAAACGATTTTAGGAAATTCCGTTAATAGACAAATACACTACCGATTGGGTTCTGAAAGATTTTTGTTGTTGTTGTTTTGAAAAAAAAATGCATAAATGCTTTTTTCACCTAGGATAAAATAAAATAATCAACAGTAAAAATAAAGTAAATGCCTTCTATTTTCATGGACAAATACACTACTATTGACAAGCTTGGGGACAGTCATTTTTAAATACTTCAATAAATACTTTTATCCAGCGGGAATGCATTACACATTACATTGATCAACACTGAAGTAGTTTAACATTTATAACACACACACACACACCAGACACTGACAACTGGAGTAAAAATGCTGAACGTTTTGCTTTGTCATCAATAGGTTGTTTCAAATTGTTATGTATTTCACAATATTATAGAGCCCTATGTAATCTATTAGTTTTTTTTCCCAAATCCAATTTATTCAATAAAATTTTTCCCATTTTTTTTTCATTTTTTTAGAACCTGTTTTAATGGTTAAATATTAAACAAAAAACATGTCTAATTAATAGAATGTTTATATGTAAACTTTTACCTTCTTTTCATCGCCGTCCTGCAGAAGCTGCATGTGGCTGCGGCCCTGACTGTTGGACCTGCGCAGGGTGGCACTGCGATGCTCTGCCAGCAGGTCAGGGGGTGGGGACACACTGCGTCCCTGCGGATCCACCCAGGTGTACACGTGATTTGTAACATAACCGCCTGGGATCCGTCCCACAGAACGCACCGACATGGAGAGCTTTTTGCTGCCCTTCAGCACCTGTTAAAGAGAGACAGTGACAGGGAGAGATAGCGGGACAATCAATCTAGCGTGTCTGCTAAGGGATAAAAGTCAGAGACAGTTATGGGGAATGTCAAGATATTCATGCAAAAATGTTAACATTTCCAATCCATAAGATAAAAAGTTCCATCAACACACATGCCGCACAAAAGACAAAGTAGCACACAGTGTCAACAAAAAATGCCTGGAACTCAAATTCAAGCTAAATGTTCCACAATTTAAAGCACTTAAAATACTTCAAGTTACTGACAAAAAAAAAGCAAAAATTTTTTTAAAATAATAATAATAATAATAATAATAATAATAATAATAAAAAGCTAAGTTAACAAAGAAAATAAGTGAATAAAAAATTAAATACATTAATAATAATACATATATACATATACATATACATATACTCACACATATATATATATATAATAGTACTGTCAGTATTTACTAAAGATGCACTGAAATTAGCACTGAAAAATAACCGACAGTTATTTTTTCCTGACCTTATTGAATTAGCATTTTTATGGGAGGAGAGTACATTAAAATGCATCGCGCAATGCGATTTACGTTTGCACTCATCAAATTGCTGGCATTCTTTAATGTGCGCATTGTCCGTAAATCATGTGCAGAATTTCCCCTCCCATCTGCGCTTTTATGGAATTGCGCTCTAACGCTAACTTGCTTGTTTAGTAAATCTTGCTCACAGTTTTAAGCGTATTTTTATTCGTCCCAGTATAGAATCTTTTGCTTCGATTCACCAATAGCATTCAAACACTATTCAGATTCGCTGAATAGTATTTACAAAGCTACTGGTTAGAAATAGCTGCTATTTTGAAAAGAGCTGAATTAAAGTTGCAACGTTGCGCAAAACACACGGTCAGATCTCTGCTCAGAGACACAGAATACAGAGGAGCATGGAAGTCCCTGTGGTGTTTGCCTCATTGGTCTCTGATGGCCTGCTATGCTCACTATCACTCCGCAGATCAAGGGTAGTACAACTGGCACTGTGGGACGCCACAAATTCAGCTGAGTGTGAAATGACACTGTTCTCTTTTCTACAGCACACACACACATGCACAGATACACTAAGCTGCCATTAAACACACACCTCCCAATGCAACCCCAAAACATATTATTGGCTTGAACTCAGAGAGCTTCCTGTTCTCAGGGCGGCTTCACAACATCTACTTCCCATGCAGTTCAGACTCCCTCGCAATGCACTTCAGAAACAGTTAGGGAGTTTGTGTCTGCAGGCGAGCTCCGTTGCCTATCTCTGACCTAGTTCTGCTGAATGTTTATTGAGTTATTTAAGTGGCAAAATACAGTGGTCCAGATTTGAAGTGTAACAAAATAAAACTGCTTATTCGTGAGTCACTCCTTCAGTTGAAAATAAACTGCTTTGTTAATCCCCAAAAATGTTTCAAAGCCCAAAGTTTGGATTTATTTAGTAGTTAATCTGGTCTGTAAGCATTTGGGTTCATTTTTGGCCTGGGACGGGATTTGCCTGGGTTGTTTAAGTGGGAGACAAGTTGTTTTTTGGGAATAGGGGAATGCAGAGAAAAGACAAATAAAGTGCAGACACGTCGGAATGAACAGGGAAAAAAAAGAGACAGGCACAATACAAATTTTATAGTTCACCCAGAAATTCTGGTGTTTTTTTCACCCTCATGTTGGCTAGTTCCGAACCAATTTTGTGTTTTACACAAAAACAAAAGTTTCAATAACTGCAATCATTGTTCTTTGAAATTATAATGAATGCAAACTAACAATTGACATATCACCACGCAAGTATCAAAACAGACAGATGTTTGAAGTGTTTTATGTTCACTAAAAGGCATTTATTTAATTAAAAATACAGTAAAATAAAGTTCAAAATTTAAAACAAACCATTTAATAAATATAAATAAAATTTAAGTGTGACATTATCCTTCAGAAATCATTCTAATATACTCATTTGGAGCTTGCTTCTTTTTATTATCAATGTTGAAACAGTTCTGCTGCTACATATTTTTTTCAGGATTCTTTACATTCAAAAGAACAGTATTTAATTTAAAATATTTTTAAATAAATATAACAGTTTATTGTGTTCTTGCTGCATAAAAGTATTTATTTATTTTAAAAAATTCCCAGCCTTTTTAAATGTCAGTGCTCATTATTATAATATTACAATATATCTTTGTGCTTTTATGATTCATTTGTTTCTATCTTGAAGCTTGAAAGCCCCATTTACTTTAATTGCATGGAAAAAACAACAACTACATTCTTCAAAATTCTTCCTTTTCATACTCAACGTGAGGGTTCTTAAATGATATTCTTTTTTTTTCAGTGAACTACTGCTTTAAGAGACTGGAGAAGAAGATAAAAAACAGCTTTGTCCCTGCTGTGAATACTAACAAATAAAAGAGCGCCTGGCAGCGAGATTCTTAATGCACCATCGCTGCTCTAAAGTGCTGACTGTGACACTGTCTGATGGAGTGTGTCAACAAATGAGTGGAGCAACCGAATTCTGTTGGATGAGAGAGAGAGAAAGATGGAGATGGAGGGATAGAGTGAGAGAGAAAGCAGGCAGCTTATCAAATGCCTCCTGCATATGATATGCCACAATGTCACCTTAGGAAAGCCAATAATGCCAATAATGGGGGAAAATGCATTAATAGCCCCAAGCAAGAACGGAAGGACATAATCAAAGAAAGTTTCATGGCGCAGAGAGTGAAGGAAAATGTTGGGTTTACCTCATCTAGAAAACTCACCAACTTCCATAAATGTGACTTACAGAGGTGAAGCAACGCCGTAAGACTAGGAATGTGCATTAGGAAACAAAATAGAGTTATTTTTAATTTCACATTGACTTTAAAGGCCATAAACACTTAAAGCTAATTGCTCCAAGTCATTTCCGATCTGATCCTGATGGCCTTACCAATTCACATGAACACCGACACACACACACACACTGAGCTGCCAGGCTTTCTGTTTTTTTTACTGCCATTTCCAACAGGACCGATAAAGCATCCGAGGGCAGAATGAGAAATCTAGTCGTAAATGCCGAATGTTTGAGCATGTGACGCTCGTGTGCAATGACCAGCTGGCACGGATACTGAAGCAAACAGAAAATGCATACATAAACAGACAATCTGTGATTGTTGCTTTGAATTAGCATAACAAAAAGGGGCCAATTAGATGATCACAAAGGGTAATTGGGTCTGGTTAGCAGTGCCGTGTGCTCAGAATGCGTTTATGAGATTACGAAGACGAGCTAGGAAGGGGAGCGGGAGACATTTGCATGTGATTGAGCGATTCTGGATAAAAACCAGGAGGATAATGAATATAAAATATTTAAGAATCAATGTAGGACAATTAGACGGATAGGAGGCAGTTTCTGTGCTCACATATGATGCTTTTTGTGTAGGTGTAGGTGTAGATTACATTATCCCAACAGATATACAGTTCTTTCATATTATAATTCTTTCATATCGAGCATATCGAGCATATTGAGTTATGATTTTTGAACACCATAAAAAAAGTAATATTGTGAAATATTACTTCAATTTAAAATTACGGTTTTCCATTTTGAAATCTGAATAACTACTGTGATGGCAAAGCCATATTTTTTATCCTCAGTGTCACATGATTCATCAGGAATCATTCTTGATATGCCGATGTGGTGCTAAATATAAACGCATTTTGGAGCGTTCAACGAGGAAGAATAGCATTCATTTCCCAAAAAAATGATTTCTTGTAAAACTCTTTACAAGAAAAAGTAGATCCATGTAAGACAGTGATTGCGAATACACAGCTATAAAACTAATATGAATAACATAGCTGAGAACATTTGCTTTCAGAAGAATCTGATGACAAAGTTTGAGTTTGAATTGAAATCTGTAACTTTTGATTGCAGATCTGGTACATTTGAGATGACTAGGATGGTTCTGAAGCAGCAGCAGGTCTTTTCATTAAAAGTTTCCATTTGAGCTCAATTTAATCTCCTTCTCAAACGTTTTTCATACTATGCTTATCCCAAGATTAACCTTTTTTTTAAACCAAGGTTAAGGCCACTTTCAATTCTGGGTTATCATTAATGCCCGCAACAGATAATTAATGATAAAATAAACAACACAGCCTCATTAGATACTCAAGCATTTTGTACTGTACAGCTGTATAAACCCTCGCATTGTAGCGTCTAAGTGGAAGCTATTTAAAAAATGATGACAACTATATTAACTGAAGCATCCAAACCAGGCTGCATGCTTGCTCTAGGCTAATGTTTTGAACCTTGTAAATATGCAATAAGCTAAGGAAAGTAACATTTGAAATGAACAAGTAACAATATTGTGATTCAAAACTTATTTTACCTTTTTTTTGTATTGCACCTGATTACAATACAACATTTCAAGTAATGCAACACACTGTAAAAAAAAAATGTGTGTAATTTTAACTGTAAAATCTTGTATTAAGAAACTTGCGGAATAAAATACTACGAAAAAGTGTTAAAACGGTTAACAGTAAGTTCTGTATAAAAACTATAAAACGTCTAAACAGACATTTAATGTACTTTTACTGTAAAATGCTGTTAATTGGAGTTTTAGAATTCCCTGCATGATGATAAGTTATGTAAATTTGGGCTTTATGTTGCATCTTCTGTTGTTTAATAAAATAACGGTGTTGTCTGTTTGCGTGAATGACTCCTTCTACGTGCCCTTTCTATATAATAGTATATACTTTTGCTTGTGGCAAAGCTGCTTGAGATGAGCTCTGATTCTTCATATGGCTTTCTCTTTTACCACCATTATTATGCTGCTTGTCAGTCTGTTAAAGGTACAAAATGGATTTTAATAGCAGCGTGCATTGTTGAATTTACTGGTTAACATTCAAATATTCTTGTTTGTTAATTACCGTTTTTCTTCTTGCTAAATGATTCTAGCAACCACAGCTGCCAAAATGATTTAATAAAATCTACAGATTTGTTTTTTTTCAAGTAACTTTAAAGCCCTGTGCTCAATTTCTTGGCATTGGTATTGCTTTTTTTCCCACTTTAAAGTGTTCATTTCCCCAACACAGTTAACATGCTATGACAAGCAGGCTGACCATCCACCTGTGACTGCCATGAGTCATGCATTCCCCTTAGGCATTACTGCATAAGCAAAATCTCATCTGCCAAAGCGATAACCAAACTATTTCTCATTTATTTATTCCCTGTAATGAGAGACCAGGCAGAACAAAGTGCAATTTTAACCTCACTAAAGTATAATGAATTATACTCAAAGTTAAGTAGTAAAATTGTGTCAGAAATATCATCCGGAGAGTGACATGTGTTGCCGGCGGTGAGGTCTGATATAGTTTGACAGCTCTGGACAGCACTGACATCTTTCAACAGTTCTGTCCAAAGCTGTGGTATCTTATGCTAGATGGATCGATCGGACTACGCCGAGCTGCTACAGCAAACATTTCTAGCCCTCTCTAAGTATCTTTCTTACCATCTATCACCCTTCCCTGCTTTCCAACTTCTTGTCTCATCTCTCATTCTTATTTATGAGTTATTTAGCAGGGGTAGCCACCACATGGGATGACAAGCAGGATAGAAAAGAGAGGAGTGAGAAAAGAGAGCGCTTGACTTAAGGGCAGATTTTGTGCTTGAATCAAGGGGAAGATTAAGGGAGATTTTTCACTCTTTGACTGAAACATGAGAGAATAGTTTAAGAGGTTTTGCAAACAACAAAAACAGACAAAGCATGGTGGGACATACAAATATAGTACCAACAAACAACAGTATCATCTCTCCGGGCTTGTTGAAGACGTCCATGTCAGGGAGAATTGTTTCAGCTAAATCAAAGCTGACAGGAGACAGGATAAACATACTAATGCTCTCCTCAAAATGCAAAAACAGCTCGAATCAGACTCTCAAATGTATGCAAATACCGTATGAAGCCTGTCAAAGCACAACACTGCAAAAAAAAAAATCCATTACTTAATCTTTATTTTTGTCTCGTTTTGCATTGAAAACCATCTAAACATCCTTAAAACGAGATCAATTTACTGGAGAAGCAAAATTGCGAAAGATATTAAGACTTGATAAACCTGATGAGAAATAAGATTTGGATGAGATCGGAGGATTAGTTTATATGCTGAAGAACCAGTGCTATGTTACTGTTGCATCATGTCCTATAATCAGCTTCACCCAGACACAACCAGTGCTGTCACGCTAAAGGAGATCTGCTTTTCCTGACGGGCCGTAGCATGGATACTAGGTCCAACATGTCAGGGCAAATGCTTTTAGAGACCCACAAACCAATGCTTTTCGTAAGCATACAGACTGTCAGCAAAGAAAACAAATGTATGACCTTTATGTAACAAATAAAAGCACTTCGTACAGCACAAATTCACACGAACATTTATATTGTGTGATACACACAATCTTTTTTCCACTAGCTCAGTGTGAGAGATTGGAAATGCGTAACAAGAAAAGACTGTAATTACAACAGGGGGATGTAGTCCTGTTGGGCAAACTCAAATAAGATTTCTTCTGTGAGATCTTATTATTGTGCTGGCAAACGGTGCCACCGGCAGTGCTCGCCAATGCTGCATTATACATTTGGTTATGGAATGATATCTGATTTTCTCTCTGCCTGGAAGTGAGGGAAAGATGGAGAAATTGAGAATGATACATTGAGAAATAGGAAAAAAAATATATACTATTTGTGTCTATGACCTCTACTACATTTGCTCCAGGACCTCCCGGTGTGTATTTGCTTCTGAGGTGAAAGATGGCAGAAAAATAACAGAATTTTCATTTTTGTGTCAATTATTCCTTTGACGTGAAAAGAGTCCAAACAGTTCTAAACAGATATGCTGGTGGATTTTGTTTTGAGATTTTTACATTTTTAGCAAATATTAATTTTCAGTGATCTATAGCTTAACTTGTAAAGTTTTTAAAATCACTCTTTTAAAATCATGCTACCTCATATGTAACCCTGGACCACAAAACCAGTGAGAAAGGTACATTTTTTTTAAAAAATTGAGATTTCCATTGATGTATAAATGATGTATGATTTGTTAGGTAGGATCAGACAGTATTTGTCTAATATACAACTATTTGAAATCTCAAAAAATTGTAATCTTGAAAAAATAAAATCGCCTTCAAAGAATGAAGAAAAAATTAATCTTTGATATATTTACAACATGAAATACACAAAATATCCTAGTGGAACATGCTCATTACTTAACATGTTTTTTGCCTTGAAAGAAACAGCAATAATTTTGACCCATAAAATGTATTGTTGGCTATTGCTGCAAAAACCAACTTTAAAAACCGATGTTGTGCGTTTAGGCCAGGACATTGTTTAATAATTGTCATTTTATATTCAATCTACCAAAAATGTAGCTTACAATAGAAGATACATCTTTTCAGTCTGGAACAGTCATGACAGCTTTCCACAGTTCAGTTCACCTCTGTTCCCCAGCTCTCACTGCACAGGTTACCTCAGTTCATTATTTGTGCTCTGCTTGTGCTGCAAGATAGAAAGTGACCCTGGGACCATACCGCGAGCGTGTGTGAATGGCTAGCTGGGAAGAGCTGTTGACCCTGGGCTCAAAACCATCCATCTCCTCTGCTGGGACTGAAGAGGGAACATAGAGGCAGGGAACTCTTTTTTTTATTACGAAAAAAGTGTAGTTAATCACTCGACCTCCTAATAAGATGAGGAGAAGACGAGAAGAGAGCAAAAAAGCACTGATTTTGATAACACTTAAATCAATGAAATAGCACGAATCAGGACGAGTGTTTATCATTGCTAGCAACCCTGCCAAACATTGCTGCAAGTTCAAAAGCGAGCTTCTTGAGGGCCCAGACTAGAGTTTTAACCTTTTTTTAGAGGAATAATTCACCCAAAAATGAAAATTCTGTCATCATTTACATTGTCACCAAGTAGTTCCAAAATTCTTTGTACGAATTTCTTTGTTCTGCCGAACACAAGGGAAGATATTTTGAAAGAGGTTTATAACAGGCTATTTTGAGTCACCAGTGACTTCAATAGTAGGAATATAGTTAATGGTGTCAGAAAGTTAATGGTGACAGAAAACAGCCTGGCTACAAACTTTCTTCAAATTTCATTCTTTCTGTTCGTCAGAATGAAGAAAATCATACATATTTGGAACTACTTAAAAGGCGAGTAAATGATGACAGAATTATTATTTTTGGGTAAACTAATCCTTTAACTGGCCTCACATGCATGTGATCAGATCACAGTGTACAATATAAATTGCTATATATATATATATATATATATATATATAAAACTGCACTAAAGTTTGAAAAACAACAACACCCGTTTCACCCCGGTCTTTTCTTATTTCTTAAATTGTGAAGCTATTCTTCAATGCATTGAATGGTGATCTGATTTTCAGCATCCTCTGGGAGGCGTATGAAATCAGAATTTGTTTTTATGTGATTGTGTATCAGGAGAAAGATGAAGTGTTGCCTCTGGATCTACACTGCCACAGGCTGCTTTCTCTGGTACGTTCAGTGGTCACCTGTGCGTAAAATTAACTCCACCACCTGGGTCACCGCCAAAGGGGATGCTTACCTCCAAAAACACACACACATAATCTAACATGACCCGACACAGTGATTCAAACAGTGGGCAGTGGTGCCAGCCGTGTCATAGCAAAGTATTTAATTTTGGATGTTTTTATCAGACATCAAAGTCTCATTCGTAAGCACATGCCTCTACATACATTTCTGCAACCCCATAATTACGTACTTTACTGCACGTTTCGCAGCAGTTTCAAAGTGAAATGTCCAGATAGTGCTGCTAAAACACACGTTTACAATACGCGGCATGTTTTTTTATGTTGGTACAGGTACGTATTGCAGCGTTTTTATTATGCTGCTTGAGGTACGTTTTCAGGCGTTCAGAATTCAAATATCCAGTGAGTGTGGCTAAAGATTACATTACAAAAGTAATGTAAAAATCTATTCGCTGATGCAGTCATGCTATTTTACCTTCCTTTATGTAGATTTGAGCCGTTTTGTTGTACTGTTTTTTCATCGCCAGGTGCAACGGCATATCACGTGAGCTACTGAGTAAACCTAGTAAATTAGAAATCTCATACATATGAAGCTGTATATGTGACGACTACGTTCAAATGTGTCAGTTTTTAAATTGTGCGGGATGTTACGATAGTTTTGAGGTCATAACATAACATTCTGCAACTAATCAAAATGTGACTAAGCAAAAATGTACCTGTTACAGCCTCTAGTGTTTATTTCAATTGGAAACTGCAGTGATTCATATGTATAAGGTTTTTTTTTCAGTTTTGCTGAAATGTATGTAGAGGCACGTATTCCCAATGAGCCTAGGCTGCTCATTCAGAAAGCTAAACAAGTGGATTTCAAATGCAGTCAAGTTCAGTCACAGTCTTGCTTGATTTAAAAACCTGTATGTTTTGTATTAGTACATACATACATTAGAATATGTATGAGTTATCAAGTTATCAAGACTTTTAGTCATAAATTGAAGAAAAAAAAAACACACACATTGTTAAACTCCTTCTAGCATCTACTATTTTAACATTCAAACAATTTAATTACAAAATTAGATGTTTTATCACGGAGTGATTATTTTGAGATGCTTTTAAAAGTATGAAACAGGCTTATGTGTGGCTTGAGTAGTAAAATAATAAATAAACCGTTTTATCCAGAAATAATGTACCTTCTCAATTAAATCATATATTTTTGAATCATAAAAAAACCAAACATGAAAAAAAAATAAATAAATTGTTACGCTCTGTCTTATCCTATGCAAGAAGCCAGGCTAATTGTGATTTTCTTGGATATCTACATGAGTCTATTAGTGTAATGGTAGAAAATAGCAGCCCTATTAAAGTGGCTTTTTCCAGAAACTTTCAAGAAAAGACCACAGTTCATTCCAGGAGGTGCATATGCAGAATCCAGCAGCGTTGACTTCTGAGAAACCCTTATTTCATTTTTGAGCACACTGTGCTTTGTGGGACGTGTTTATGTGAGAAATCAGGCTGTAATTGTGTTTCTAGCCCTGATTTCTGTCTCCTGGAGTGTTATTTCCTTTTCTGTGGGATCAGCCAGTTAGGTTGAGCACATAAAGATGGGCTGACTGTCCGGATCACTTCATTAGTGGCTTGTCAGTGTCACTTGTGGCCTTTTCAACCGGGTCCAATTATGGTCCACCCACCGGCTCGAGAAAGGAAGGAGCAGACGTGCTTGAGTCATGCGAGGCCGCGTTAGCACAGGGAATCAAATCACACACGGCAAACGGCAGCCAAATTTAATTATACAAGAGATAATCTGCTAGATATCCGCCTGCCGTTCAGGCACACTTCGATACGTATGCCCACCTACAGGTGCAGACAGGATGCAACAATGAAAACTCAAGAGGACTAATTCAACTGTGTAGGAAATGTAGCCAAGTTTAATTTACATACACATTGTTAATCTGTTGTTTTTTTCTTGCTTTCCAGTAAAATCGCTATTGTTCAAACAAGATAAGCTGTACAAGATGTTATCGCTTTCAGAAATTATATACAGATTATTTTATGAAAGAAGTTGTTATTTGTAATCAATGTGGATGCATTAAATTGATCGAGTAAGACATTTGATAACAGAGAGAGAGAGAGAGTTAGATAGGGCTGTCAAACAAATAAATCACATCCAAAATAAAGGGTTTACATACATATATTATTTCTATATATTAAAGAACCCTGAAACAAGTCTTTAGGAGCATTGTTTTTCAATATTGATAAGAAATATTTATTGAAAAGTAAAACAGAATATTAGATACTGAAGAGTAAAGTAATTGCTGCTAAAATAATTCCATTAAAAGATTAAATAAATAATATTTCAAAATACATTTATAGAAAATAGTTCGTTTAAACTGTAATGATATTTCACAATATTGTTGGTTTTATTCATGTGCAGCCTTGGTGAGACTTCTTTAAAAAAAATTGTATTCACTGACCTTGTTGACTTTTGAACGATAGTGAGTATAAAGATTACATAATAAAATATTTAGAATTATTATTATTTTTTTTTTTTTGGGGCTGAAGACATATTAATATATTAATAATAGACATATTTCTAGACATATAATAGACATATATAGTAGACACTTTTATATTTAGGAGAAATTTAGTCTTACTGCATTATACACATGCCTGGATTTTGTAAAATACAGCAGAGTATGTTGGAATAAGAGTTGTTTATTTCTTGTTCTCAACAGAAGAAGAATCCTGAAGAACATACTAACATTGAGACACTGGCTAGATAATAGAAAAGGGGAAGTGAGATATCTTCCACATGATCTAGCTAACTCCGCAATCTCACCCGGCAACACAAACCAAAGGAAAAATATTTCCAAAACAGCTGTGGGCTCATCTCTGACCGACCACCGACCAATTTCCTTCACATCTAGCTCCTCGCAAAGATGAAAAAGAAAATGCGAGTTAGAAAGATAAAAACAAAAAGAAAAAAAGGGAAAGCTTGTTGACTTAGCTCTTTAATTACATGCTCACTTCCCTAGTGGTGCTTTAATTTTACGTTCATTCCTGTGGCGTTTCACCGTACGTCTCAGTGGGTCTGTCTGGGCGATAAGACAGAGTCCTGCTTATCAATTCAGCCATCATCACACACAAACACACACACACACACACACACACATCAGCCTCATCCAATCAACCTCACTGATTTCCCTGCCAAAGAGCTTAAGCACTCCGCAAACAAAGATACGGCGTGGTTTACTGGATAATTTCCACTCTACGCTTAGTCTCTAACTCTCTGCTTACTTTATCTTAACCCCCACCCTCAGGGTTGTGACTAGTACTCGACAAACTGGTAAACACTGTACAGAAGGCTATAGTAGGTTTGCATTTGGTCAACAGATGTTAAGATAATGAGACTGCATTAGGCTAATCTAGAAACAAAATGACAAGGACACAGACTATGTGTAGAAAAATTAAAAGGGGGAATTTCAAGGCTCAATACGGCAGCTGCAAGAAAGGGAATTCAGCCTTACAGTTAAGAGAGCCAATTAACTTTTATTCTAGAATACACACCAGCTGGACCGGCATGAAAAATGCATATTTTTAAAAGTCATTAAACCCAATTAGGCTAAATTTATGATATAATTTTGGACATAATTTCTTATTCAAGCAGATAGAAGCTGCTCAGAAAAACTGACTTTTGATTCCATTCATCAAAAAAACTAATTCAGACATGTTTAATTTATACTACAAATACAAATAAATTGAGCTAAGTATCAGCATTTAACAGAGCAGTATAATGTTGCTTAGGCTGAACACGATCGAATATGACGTGCACTAAGTATGAAAATAAAAACAGTTTATGAAAGTGTGTGCGTTGCAACTATATACTGGGCTGCAATGCTGTGTGTGCAAAAAAGCAATGCAGCTTTATTACGGTACTATAGCTGGATCATTTAGTGTTAACCTTTTTTATGGCGAAAGTCAAACATAAATAAAGAAGATCTAAAGAAGAAACAATTCACTAACAGAGCCAAATCGAGATCTCCATATCTCTGGAACCGAATCATAAAAGGCCTTAAAAATGAAGATGCCAAAAGAAAAGTTTCTAACAAAGTCTTAAATTTTTTTTTGAATGGTAACCTTTGGCAAATAATGCAACAAGGATTGCTAAAGTCTGATTTTACTAACAGATTTTACTAACAGACCTGTCAATCTCTGTACAAAAGTAAAATAATTATGCTGTCAAATGTTTTTTCCTGAAGTTTTCTAAAAGTTAATTTGGCTCTAAATCTCAATGGTCTAAAAAAATGGTCATTTTGACCCCTTGTAAAAATAGTGGATTACTTTGTAATTGTTCACACACTGCATTTAATATTTTGGCTTTCATCATCATCATCATCATTTAAGCATATCTTTCTTCGGAATTAAAATATTCCAAATATTAACCATAATATATTATGAATGGTGACATCCAACAAATGTTCAAAAAAATTGCTCTTTACATCACAGTACAACAAATAACAATAATGATAAAACAACAAAAAAAGTTTAAATGAAGGCAGCAAATAGCAAAACAATAATCCTATAACCAAACTGCATGATTTGTTCATGTTGAAATGCATGCTGGGAACTCACAAAGCCTTAACATTTTAATGACATGATATTATTTGTTCAAACAGCTGTGTTCGACTAGTTGGGGCAATATTTGGAGTAATTTTGTTGATCTGACAAGGGTTTTTATGCAGTTTATGTAGAAAATAGCTTTTTTAGTATTTGAGACTTAACAGGTTTTATTAACTGGAAAATGTGCAGTTGCATTTTTTACAGTTACTGTTCGGAGAACGACATGTTCTTGCTTTTGAGCAGAGTGAGGAATGATCTGAAAGCATATTCATTCTCTCAAAATCATTCAGCGGAGAAAATTACAATTTCCTAAGGTTTATTCAAATGCATACTGTATCTAAAAGAGTTTCAGTCTGGTCCAGGAGTGTGTGTGTGTTTATAATTCAGATTTTGCCAACATTGTAGTGACCAAATGTCCCCAATAAGGGTGATTATGCATTATGGGGACCAACCAGCAGCAAACTGCCCGTTCAAAATACAGCTATGCAGAGGTGGATTTCTTTCATGCCTGGCTAGGACATGTTTAGGGATATTTTTAGCAGATAAAAAGTGTAATTCACTGAATATAAAAACAATAGAAAAGTCAATGGAAAATCTCTAGCAAGTTATTCACATGGCACTTAAATGACAGGTTCCATTCACGCACTCTCATGAAAAACACAGCTCTTCTCAGAAGCGCACAATATTATAACTGCAGAAAAGCAGTCACTGGCCTCTACAACGAAATTAATCAATATCCATTCAGGGATTTTCTGGTTTTTTTTGTTGTCGTTTCGACTGCACTAATGCAAGCCACTTTCTAAGGTGGAAGGACAGGTCAATATTTCCAACCCCACATTTTCACTTGTCTGAGAAAAATAGCAGGAAATTCACTGCAAATGCCAATTTCTTAATTCCTAATTACAAATACTGCATCCACAAACACACCAGCATTGATTAACATCATATCGACCAACTGCAACTATTAGTGGCATGACGGGCTACGCATACAGCCAATGAGTTTTCTTGTTCCTTTCTGCTCAGCACGGAGCTAAATTACATGAGGCCTGTTCATTAAGCATAAAGCCTATGAGGAAGTCATTAAGTAATGACTGGACTATGAGAGACCAATAAACAAGGCTTGTACAATAAGCCCCTGCAGAGTCAGACTTAACAGCCATTTATGTTGAGGACATCAGGGGACCGATAATCATTTTATAGCATCCATTCTTTCAGCTTAATCCATCACTAAATACACTGGTGGCTTGCAACACACATGAGAGGAGGAGAAAAGGGAAGTGTTCTTTCACACTCTATGAAGTATTAGTGATGCAATATTAGGAGTCAGGTTTTGCTGTAGAGTATATGGCATCTTACACAAAGGTGATGTTTGGTCTTCTAATCTGGCTTGGAAAGTAGTGATACCAATGTGTTTTTCCAGTCTTTATTGAAGGATTGTTAAGAAATTACATTCAATCTCAAATGGAATTGAAGTCGTATGTGCTTTTGTATGCCAAAGCCTGGTTTACAGCTGAATTACAGTGTATGAAAACAGGCTTCATATATGCTAGACTGATGTCTGCTGTATTCCATTAAAGGAGGATGCTTTTGCTAATGCATGATATTAGAAGTCACTTCCACCCTGCACTGTTCTCGCCCACTCCATCCTATAGAGAGGCTGAGAGTGCATAATTACAAAGAAGCAGTGGCATAAAATAAGCACTCCTGGATTGACAGACAGGAACGTGGGTGGATGGATGGATTGACAGAAAGAAGAATGGATGGATGTAAAAGTGAGACAGATAAACTGCGGATAGATGGACAAAAAGATTAATAAAAAGACAGACAGAACTACTAGATCACACAGTTCAGAGAGAGATACACAGAAGGAGCAATAGAACAATACAACTGACTGACGTAACAATAGATAAAACTACCTGAAATAATGAAAGACAGACAGGTGGAATGATAGAAAGTTAGTGGAACAGATACACTGCATCCAAAGGCCTAAGCAGCTGACTTGCTGCCCCGCTGTCTTATGAGGCAATGACTTATATATATATTTTTCAAAAAAGGAAGTGTTAAATATTATTTTCATACATAAACAAAATGCAGTGAATGAACAAAAGAGAAATCTAAATCAAATCAATATTTGGTGTGACCACCCTTTGCCTTCAAAACAGCAGCAATTCTTCTAGGTATACTTGCACACAGTTTTTGAAGGAACTCAGCTGGTAGGTTGCTCCAAACCTCTTGGAGAACTAACCACAGATCTTCTGTGGATGTAGGTTTTCACATCCTTCTGTCTCTTCATGTAATCCCAGACAGGGCTCCAGGGGGCCATGACATCACTTCCAGCACTTGTTCTTCTTTATGCTGAAGATAGTTCTTAAGGACTTTGGCTGTATGTTTGGGGTCATTGTCCTGCTGCAGAATAAATTTGGGGCCAATAATACGCCTCCCTGATGGTATTGCATGATGGATAAGTATCTGCCTGTATTTATCAGCATTGAGAACACCATTAATCCTGATCAAATCTCCAACTCCATTTGCAGAAATGCAGCCCTAGCCGTTCAAGGAACCTCCAACCATGCTTCACCGTTGCCTGCAGACACTCTCCAGCCCTTTGACGAACAAACTGCTTTCTGCTATAGCCAAATATTTTTTCTGCATCCCAGTTCCTATGTTTTCGTGCATACTTGAATCACTTGGCCTTGTTCCCATGTCAGGGTATGGCTTCTTGGCTGTAACTGTGCCATGAAGACCAGACTTCTCCGGACAATAGATGGGTGTGTGTGTGTGTGTATATATATATATATATATATATATACACACACACCCATGTATTGTCTGTTTTCTCACTATAAATTTGTAAAAGCGTAGTCAGAAATATTCGTTACACACAAACTGGCCAAGAAATGCATCTTTCAGATGCCATCTTTATTTTTTACCTCAACCGTCATGGAATGGAAAGCACAGGAATGTGGGATATCAAAAGCAGTGAAGGATACATCTATGCTGCCTTCAAAATTCAATCAGAAGAACGTACCTCCGGTGACAGGAAGTAAAGCAGAATTGAATTCGGACGTAACTTGATGCCTTTTGTGCCTTCAGAAGGCAGCATTTTAGAGCGTTTGGATGCAGCAGTAAAATAATTCAAGGAATGATAGACAGAAAGATAAATGATTTATAGATAGAATGATATATGCATATGGACAAACATGAATGCAACAAATACATATATGTCGTTTCCACCAATAAATAAAACTTTTAAAAATATTATTGCAACTTTTTATCTCACAGTTCAGACAGTTTTTTCTTAGACTTGTGTCATCAGGATACAAGATATCAGAATTTTGAGATATAAACGCAATTGCAAGTTATAGAGTCAGACCTGCGAAATACAAATCTCTGACAATTCTGCCTTTTTTTAACGTAATTGCAACTTTATATCTCGCAATTTTGACTTCATAACTTGCAACTGCGAGTTTACATTTCGCAATTCTAAAAAAAAATTGCAAGTTTGCATCATGCAATTCTGAGAATAAAAATGAGAATTATGACATGAAAGGTTGCAATAACCTTTTTTAAAATTTTTTTATTCAGTGGCGGAAACAGGCTTTCGTAGACACATACGTCAACTACCCATGTTAAGACAAACTGATAAACAGACAGAACGACAGACAGAAGTATTAAGCGATTGACTGATAGAGAAAGACAGAAACATATACAGATAAAGAAAGAACAATAGATGAAAGATTGAGTAAATAGACAGATACACGGATGGACAGACGGACAGATTGTAGGATAGATAGAGAGCTAGGTAGACAGATGGATGGATGGATAGATATACAGATGGATGTTGGACGGATGGATGGATTTACAGAGAAATTATGCTATGAACACAGAGGTGTGTGAAGTGATGTGAAGGAGGGCCATGTGTGTTATTCCCTCTACACAGTGCTTGGAGAGAAGGGAAGCTATTTTTAGGGAGAACAGGAACTTGATGTGGAGGAGTGGCACGGCCCGTCACACAGCTGTTTGACCCCATGCAATGTCTGCACTGTCTTCTGCTTTTTCCTCTTTGCTCTCACTCAACCGTATCTTTCAATTGTGGTCACACAACGACGACCAAACAGAGATAGCAACCCAGGAATCAAATAATCAATATGAATATCGATCGCAGAATATTTCAGTCACTATCAACCAGGGCCCCTCAAGTGTTAATAATTTATCTTTAAATTCAGCTTGCAAAATCAATTTCACTTTCTTCCTTTTGGGTTGACCTCATGTTAAGTTCACGCAGAAATAAGAATTCAGTCTTCGTTTACTCAACCCTCTTTCTAAATAAAATAAGATATTGTAAAGAGTGGTCCCCGTTGTCTTTCATAGTATTTTTCGAAACCATGTTTCCCTCAAAATATCGTCCTTCATGTTCAACAGAAGAAAGAATCTCGTAGTGGTTTGGAAGATGAGTAAAAGATGACATGGCCTTTCATTTTTGGGAGAACTATTGGATAAACATCCCAAACCACTTTGAATTTCTTTCTTTTGTAGAACATAACAGATATTTTGAAACACTGTATTGACTAAAAAATACAATCTTTGGTGCCTTCTCAATGCATATTTCTTGTGTCACATAATTACTGCTCGAAAAAGCGCTGGTGAAGCTACACTGTTTTGCTGTTGTCGTGCTACTGAAAAATGTAGTTACGTTAGTAGTATCGCAGCTTTTAATTAGTTACTCCCCTGTACATGGATAACTTAATTGAAGTTAATGAGCATTGTTAGGGAGTGTGTGTGCAGGGTTAAGCTGATTACCGCATAGGACATTGTTCTTCCTGTGCATGTCGTGTGCTTCCTGCTGTCCAGAGCAGCACTTCTGGGCTTAAAGATGAAATGCAGCAAATCATTAGTTCTACTTAAAAGCCAACACATCTTTTCCTACAAAGAGAACGAGTGGGAGCAAAAGAGCGAGGTTGTAGGAAAAAAAAAAACCCAGAGAGGAGGATAATTGAACAGCCTGATCCCTAGGTTATACCTAATCCTGTTTAATTAACTAAAAATCCTCCAGCGTTTCATCAAAGCCAGCCAGGAAAGGAGGAGGAATGACAAATCGTGTGGTATGTCATTCTAAAAGCTCCATCTACCCTCTCCTTTCCTCCGTGTTCTCCTTTGGTTTGGAGGGTGCACCTGCTGTGAGTATTTCTATTGTAGCTCGGAGCTCTTCACGCAGGCAGCCGTGTGGCTCAAAGTGCCTCTTAACCCCTCCGCTGCACCTTTCTTCCCAGCATGCAACACTCTGCCTGCCCATGTGACAATGAGAGCGGTATTCGGGGATCAGCAGACCTGGGCTCTGCAGCGCAGGGATTTCAATTTCAATGAGCAGCACTAAGGGTTCTTTATGGAGAAAAGATAATGTTTTAGTGTCTCACCTTCTCCGCTCTTAGAAAAAAATAACTATAGACTACAGAAATAGCTTTTGGCTGTTGAAACTATAACCACACACATACATATAAGAACAACAGGTCTGAAAATTGTAATGGGGGGCGTACAGATCACGCAATTCATCTGTGCTATTTTTAAACGTCTGGTCTAAATGCACAATGTGTTAGACCCGGGGTGTCAAGCTCTAAAACAGCAATTTATATGCCTGGGTGTACCAGTGGAAAACACACGACGCATGTTTTCTGAAGCTAACAAAATTCGAACCGTTTTTGCTCTCAATTTTTTTCAAAGGAGTTTAGTCATTTCAGTCACAAGTGCTCTTTATATTGCATATACATACGTAATCTAAAAAGTTACATTTATGAAAACATAAAAATGCTCACTGCACAACAACTTCATCTTAAACAAGTCATCAAATGAATATTATCACAAGGTTAGATTGAAAATAGAAACGACTACTTTAAAATACAAGCCTATTAATATAACATTAAAGGAACAATAGGGAAATTAAATTATTTATTACAACTACTATTTTATTGCCATCATTGCCTTAAGGGATGAAAACTTCAAAGTGAAAAATGTATTCTGTGCCATGCATATTTAAAAAAAAAAATTTCGCCACTACAGTAAGTATGACACAATTCTAGTTTAATATTTTAAAACGTAATTTTTTTTTCTGTGATGTTAAAGCTGTATTTTCAGCAACATTTCTCCAGTCTTCAGTATCAGTCAGTGTACACACACACACACACACACACACCCATACACAGTGAGTGCATAAAAACGTAAACTACTACTTACTAAACTACTACGGCAGTTGATATATAAAGGTGGTTAACTGCTGTGCAAACATTTCCTCTCTTGTGGAGTGCCACTGTTTTATTCTGAAGTTTTGACTAAGAGGGAGAGAGAAGGTTATGCTTACTCAGCACGTCTCCTACTTCAGGAGATGCGGTTGGGTTAATGTGGGTCATAACCAAGGGCAAGATCTACTTTAACATCAACGGCCCTCTTGCTCAAGAGAATGAGAAAACAACAAGAAGTGATATAGATTCATTTCAAGCACACAATACATTGCACCCTTCTGTGTTTTAAATCCTGTGTCTCTGAAGTTTGTAAAACATAAACTGGTCAAAACTTTACTCCAAAAGCTTACAATTTATGCACAATTATTAGTGAATGAGACGCGCTGAGAGTATCATCTGTAACATTTGTATACTATAAATCACATAATACATTTGCCATTACAATTATTAAAATAACCCTGTGCACTGTGTCATGTTTAATTCTGCTACACTCTGTCCAGTGGTTCTGAATGCTAGAATAAAAAAAAAAAACTCCAACCACTCCCTTTCATTAATTCCTCTTTCTAATCAGCAGTCAATCACACTTCCCCTTCTTTCCTGATTCATTCTCCAATGTTTTTTGTGAGAGGAGCTTGTGACCCTCCTCATATCCATCTCTCCCTCCATTCTCCTATTGTCTCATCCATCACACCCTCTTATTATGTTCCTGTTGGCCTTGAGGTTGAGAGGTAGGATAAAGGGGCCAAGAAAGCGAGAAAACCCGAGAGAAAGAGAGCAATGGCCATCCATAAAGATCCTTCTTTGGAAGATGATATGTAAATCGGTGTTGATAAAAACAAAAAAATAGGTTTCAAAAACACATTTTGGTTTGTTTTCAGTTTTTCAATGATAATTATCTTTCAAGATGTGTCAGACAAGAACTCTTCAAGTGATATTTGCAATATTTTCGAAACAGAGGAAGATCCTGCAGGACCTGAAATGTGTGTGTGTGTGTGTGTGTGTGTGTGTGTGTTAACATATGAAATAATAAAAGACGCCTGCTAGTAAATCAATGTGTAATAAACCTATTGGACAGAAAAAAAACATGCAAAAAAAAAAAAATGTATTCATAGTTTTGCCCTTAGAATTAACACCAAATGATGACCAAAATAACGCAGTCAGAATCAATTAAATATCTAATATTGGTTGACACTAAAAAGCCATATATATTGTGCCCCTACACTGTGTTAATATTTAATATCACTTTAGTTGCCAAGTTCATTTTGCATTGGTGATGCACCAGAAAACTTGTTTTAATTGAAACTGAATGTTTCTTCTTCAACAAAATCTGAAACTGAAAATGAGATTAATTTAACAATTCATTAATAAATCACATTTATTATTAGTATTAAAACATTTAAATTGCAGATCAGGCCGTTTTTATATGTACATGAGATAATACCTTTGCATTCCATTTGGTTGCTGAAATATAAACGATTAAAATGCCACTATTATGGATTTTTGAAAACGCCCTTTCATGCAGTGTGTAATACAGCTCTAAGCAAATAAAACATCCTGAAAATGAGAGTGATTTTGACTTTCTGTACATGTTAACCTGTTTTTGGGGACTCCAAAAATCTAAATATGAACCTTTCATAACCCATAATAGGGGTACTTTAATGATAAGTGAATAAGTGTAATAAACAATGCATTTTTTTCACGCATTAGCTAAAAACAGCATAGACTAAAATATCTTGGCTCATTAAAATGAAGATTAGAAATAAGAAAGTTAGAAGTATATTGTCAACCCAGCCCTCATGTCCACACTGCTGACTTGTTTAACTGTTATATGCCATCAGGGAAATGCTAATTAGGCTACTGGTAAAAAAAGAAAAAGACATTGCTATTTTAAATACATTTTTGCGAAGGCTATAGGAAACAAGAGATCTAAGAAGAAAGAAACAAAGTGTGTCGCTGCATCTCAGAGTGCAGCTCATTAGCTCCACTTACTACTTTGCTATTTACGTTTAAGTCTTTCCCCTTCTGTTCTCTAAAGCATAATTTATGCTGGTGGAGCTGTATTAAGAGCCGTCTACCCGAATCCTGCTACACAGCTGTTCCCAGCTCTCCTAGGAAACGTCCTGTCGCACAGAAACACTGACACGCAGCAGGACGGCCATCAGGGACAAGCTAACCATAGCCTTCACCTGACATGCAAGGGCTCTCTGTACAGTCAAAGAGTGTTTACATCATAACAGCACAGCTCTTGACATAAAGGTCTGAATCAGAAGAAAACACAGTAGAGAGAGATGTAGTGTTATAGAACACAAACACGGGCTAAGCATACATCTGCATTAAAGTTACAGACTTTAATGTAACTTGTTGTGAACTCAGAGATATCATGAAATGTGCTATAAGTACATAGATAGTAGTTTTTTGTATATTGTTCTATTATAAGTCACAAACTTATGACAAAGTATCACATAATGACAAAAGGGTTGTTTTTTGATTTACAGTAATGATCACCGATGATACATTTTTTTTCAATCAAAACATTACATTATAATACTTAATTCATTAAAATCATTTAAAATAATTTTCATCAAATATTTAATATTTTATCTTTAGTGTTAGGCTAACTGAGACTTCTCTTTTGTTGGTTTTGATTGCTTCTATTGTCTTCATTTGTAAGTCGCTTTGGATAAAAGCATCTGCTAAATGACTAAAATGTAAATATTACATTTTATATACACATCTATGTAATGTAAAAAAAAAAACATTTTTATTAAATTAACTTAAGCTAGAAGTTGTAACATGTAACTGACCATAATGCTGCTTAAAAGCTTGGCTTGGGTAACTGACCTCTGAAGCCAAATGGCAAAAGCATGAGACCATGAGCCGATATGATTGGCACGAGTTAATATCTGCTTCCAGAAAAAGCTGCAAGAAAATCCTTAATACTGCTTGTATGTGCCTTGGATCTGTAAACAGCTGTGGAGGAAGGTATAATATGGAGGAAAATTGAGAGGGATAAATATGCTCTGGTGTCTTGCCAGGATTCCTCAAAGCGCAATTCATCGCGAAAGTACATATAATAGAGAGATATTAGAAACAGGTGGCTAACTGCTGTGCAAATTCTTCCGTCCCTTGTGGAGCGATGCTTTAATTCTTTCAGATTTAGTAAGAACGAGAAAGGAGATTTTGCTCACTCAGCACACAGGCCCGTCTGAACCTATGCGGGAGGGTTAATGTGGGTCAGAATCAAGGGCTAGATCTACATTAACACCACTGGGCCTACTGCCCAATGTTGAAAGAGGAACGTGAAGAGGGACAAAATAAAGTGCTCTGCAGATGCATTTCAAGAGGACAGTGATATTAGTCAACTTTTAAAAGTAACACTGTTTTGCAGCTTACTAGAAATCGAATTATAATTTATCACTGGAAAGAGTTAGAGATAAAAAAATAAATCTTGGTTTAAATTTAAATGATAAAAATGCTGATTTTACATTGTAAAATATTAATGAATAAAAATAATAAAAGTATAAATACCCACCTAAATATATAACTATATATAAGAAATAATTTATATATATATAAGAATATATTACATATTTTTTGTGAAATATATACACATTTCATATTTAAATACAATGGCATTGTCAAGCATCACAACAATTAGTTTTATACAGATTTACTTTTTCCCCGTACATATATAGTTACAAATGTGTCCTGTTTTTTTCCCCAAACCAAAAATTACTCATGTACATTTTCACCACGATTAACTGAAGGCACCTACTAAAAAATCATTTAGTAATAATAGTTCAGATAACAAAAAATATTGCCATAATATTATATATACTTAAAATCCAGAACCACTACATGTCATAAAAACTCAATTTTAATCTTTACATATCTTGTCAATCACATTCAAACTACTACATTCTACATTTCAATCACATTATGTTTCAATCATTATACATTATTTCACCCATATTTTGACATTTTATTTTCACTAAAGTTATTTGCAGCATTAAAGAAGACAATTTACTAGCATTTATGTGTATAAAATCCCTTTTTGGCATGGACACCAAAGTGGGACATGACACACACTTCCCCAAGACACCCTAGTATCATTGCAGTGAATTTTACACATGTAGGTAACTCTCTAAAAAGGTAGCAGCTGGAATAATTTCCCTCCAAGCAACTTGAGGTTAAGTGTTTTGCTCAAGGGCAAAACTGTGAAAACTTATGGATCACTACTTGAGTGAATCGAACCGAGTGTGACTACACATTCTGAGCTTTATCCACTCCGCCACACCACCCTTGGTAAAAATGAATGTCATAAGATAGAAAAGAAAAGACAGTGAGTAAAAAAAAAAATCTGTGCGCAAAACTACAAAACCTCTTTAACCACCGCATGTGAAACATGTCAGATTGACTGGATCAGTCAGACCACTGTATTATCAGGCGTGAGCAGTCTGTATCTGTCAGTAACCCACAACGCTCATGAAGAACATATGAGCATGTCGTCTACTGATCCTGAGTGGCAGAACAATTATATCACCTATCAAATCCATGCTCTCTCATTATAGCGCCCTTCAATCATAAATCTCAACAACCCGCCACCCCCATCCTCCTCTAGGCTGAAAATTCCCCAGATGCTGTTATTTTCCCTGATGCAGGGCCTTTAAGGTCCAGCCAGCCTGTGGAGATGAGCGGTTCTGGCAGCTTCCACTGGCAGCGATCCACAGGGAAAAACTCATCAGCCTGTGTCCATGGTTTGGGATACAGTATTTTGCGACAACACCGATGTCTGAAGTCCTCCAGGATGGGATGAAGGATATCTACCCTCTGACACTGATCTGAAGGCTAGATATCATTTCCACGTACAGAACTCATTTTTCCGGACATTCGCTGAAACATAAATCTCAGATTGAAATCAATTATCTGGACCCGGTGCAGACTGAAGTCTCCTTGTACAGCGGCTTCTGCCGTTCCATCATAATCCAGAGGAGTTATAATAAAACATAGCGCCCCTTCATGACCCTGCACACATCTGTGCAGAATTAATATCTCCATATGCCTCTGACCGCCTTCCCTTTATCTATTTCCTCATACCAGAGGGGAAAATAGTACGTGTTTGGGGAATTAAATTATTTTCTTTTGAGTCCTTTTGATGGCACATCCTCGCTAAAGAGCGATTTTAATAATCTGACCGAAACATCTTAATTATCTCTCGAAATCTTAATCCTCAATGACCAAACAATGTGTCATTCCTCATATGTGTGTGCTTTCAAATCTGTGCTTTCAAATTTCTTTTCAGTAAGATAACAGACGTGATCCTTCTGGGAGGACAGCTTTAAGTAGTTTTAAACACTATTCTATAACAGAGTCCCAGAACGTCGAGAGATTAAAAAGGATATATTCCTCAAATCTGACTGAACATTCAACCCATCACAATTATATTCAAATGCATCAATACCTAACAGAAATTTAAAACAGAGGGAGAGGAAATTCTCATATACATATATAGATATAAACACTTTTTTTATGCACACACACATACACATTTGTTCTAGATTTTAACTTTTTTGTCGCTATACGTAAATACAACGTTATTTATTTTAGATCATAATTGTGTGTATCTTAATTAGACATGCATAATAATAATAATAATAATAATAATAATAATAAATGTTTTAATTACAGCTGAATTTGGGCTGAATGACAATATAATAAAAATAAATTGATAAATTAGCATTTTATTGTACAATTAAATATGAACAGATAAATTAGGTAGTTTTTACTTTACAGCGATCTTAACTTTTTAGTATTTCAGTATTTTGCTTTTAATATTGTATTGTATTACTTCATCCATAAGTATTTATTTTCCAGGCCACAAAACTGGGCAGACAGTGGGCATGGAAGTAAACAAGACACTTCAAATGCATATCAATACAAAAAGTATTTTTTTCTCCATAAGGATGGAGTGTTGTGGTATTTTAATGCTGCGTGTTGACAAACTGGGCAGTGAGCCGGTGCCCATGAGACCAATGACCCAACCTAGCATGAAAACAAACCATAGAAAGAGAGAGTCAATTAGCAGATGCATCTGGTGAACAGTGCCAGCTATAAAACCGTCGAGCAAATCAGAAACGATGTCCTCTGCCAATAAACTCCAGATCGATAGGCTGCGAGCTTATGATTAATCTGGATGCTGAATACATAAAGACAACTAGGGCAGATGACAGTGACAGAGGCTGGATGGCACAAAGCTGAAAGAGAAAACTACATGAAAGTAACCTTCGTAGGTCAATTACCGCCATCCCTCACACAAGGCGAAAATTGGCAAGTGTAGGCACTCTGGGTAAGAGTGGTTCACGTCCGTAGAGTCACATGCACATCGACTAAGGCTCAGTGTGAACTTCACTCAGAGAGTGATGGCCATTTAGTCATTTAATGGGTTTTTACCCAGCAGACGGTCTCAGCGGCAAAGCTCATACTGTTACTTTTGCTGCTATATTCAACAAACACTAAAGACCAGTCATTAGAGAGTCACATGACACTAAAAACCAGATGGAACAAACAAAACAAACCCACATGCTGACGATTCATGTTGTGCCTGCTAATTTCCTATGCTCTTGCCAGCGATCATGCACACACATCCAAGTATACTTGCGCAGAAATATCCAGGCCTGTGATGTAGGTTTGCCCACGGCGCTCTGTGTACGTCCTAACAAATGTCATTTGGATCAATAAAAATCATCTATAAAAACTATATACTGATATGGATGGGCCTGAGTTTATATGGCGTATGGATGTGTATGTAGTCATGCTTTTAAAGATGAGCAGGGCGTATGATGCAGGAAACTGAATTTTGTATTTAGCGCATGTAAAACACTAACCAATTGAAAAGAAAAATCAGGAGGAGGAGAGAGAAAAATGGGAAGATGATTTAATACATAACATTTTTAGTTTCAATCATCAATTGGCATCTGTGTGTGTGTGTGTGTGTGTGTAATGTTTATTTTTAATATTACATACATTTATTAACATTTATACACTAGAAAGGTTACAGTTATGATTATTTATATCATTATTTAATTACTTTTAACAACACAATAAAAGCATTTAATTAAATCCAGTTTCCTGCAAGAGTATCCACATCACACTCTTCCCTTTTCCTATCTGTGTGTCTGACATTAGTAGTGTACGTGTTGAGACAAGGTGGAGCTTCTTTAATTATTTACCAACAGGAGTCCATGACAGAGGTGTCAGCCAATAAGAGGTCAAAGCCGAGAGATCAGCCAATGGGAAAAGATCACGCATATCATCAATACTGCACTGCCTCATTAGAAACGTGGACACAGCAAAATTCATGCCTTCATCTATTCTCTTTCATAAGAGGCGGCGAGTCGTGCTGCGGATACAAGAGCTTGTGCAACAGATGGTCTGGGTCCAGACAGGACAATGGGACGCTGGGTATGGGACGCGGGGGGAGGGGTCAGGCTCAAATGTATTAAATGACATGCTTAGGTCTTCCTTTAAGGCTCAAACGAGGACAGAGGAGATGAAAGGCAAAAACAGGGAGGAGAGTCCTATTAATTAGCTACAAGCTTCCACTGCTCAAATTGCTAATTATATTGCAACCACAAAACACAGAGGGACAAGTCACTTGTGAGCAGAGGTTGGTTGTAAACACCGTGTAGTCTAGTTGTTATCCCTGCACGGTAAACAAGGTAAGAGTGATCCAGACAGTACACAAATACATATTATTTTATTTATTTAGCTTTTTTTTAATGCTTTGGATTAGAGCAGTACTGCGATAAAGGTCCAGTAACGTAAAGGAAGCAAGTCTATTATCAATTTTTCAATGTGTTCATCGTCTTTAAAATCCTGTTGTCAAGAACAACCGATTATTTCAATCTACATTATACAAGGATTGTGTAACAAGGCTAAAGCTCAAACTCATTTCCTGGTGTGGTTTGTGGAGGATTTCATGCCGTACGTTTTTCTCACTACATTAGTCTGAAAATAAATAAATATATAAAACCAGCCCGAGTTCTCTGCAGCATGAAAGAAAGACTGCCACGTCAAGTCTGGGCGTCGCTTTTTCCCTTCACAGAATAATTCAGAGCTTGTGCGCGCGCATGTGTGTGTGTGTGAGCGAGTAAATACGAATGACAGAGCTAGAAAACAAAAGACGTTCATTCATCAAAAATTGCTTTATATGTATAGTAATTTAAAATGCAAAAATGGCTTAAGAGCCATAAAAATGTCTAGGAAGTATTTTGTAAGTGAATGACTATAATTTTACGTCCAACATGCCAGACACACTGAATGTGAAAATATTTATTCAGCTTTTATCCTTCCTATTTAACGTCAAATCCAAATCTGATGACAAAAAAACCCCCAAAAACATACTGATAAACTACAACCTTGAATACGCTGCAAGTCACAAAGAATTTATTTGTGACCCTTCCCAGGATCCAAAACCAACAGGCATCTGATTTACCAGAGTCATTTCACAAACACAAAAGCGACAAATCTGGGATCAGTATATCAAAGATATCACATGCTGTGAGATGGTGGTCTTAAAATCACAGAAATGCGGGCCAATGATCTGCAGTCAGTCAGCCATATATCAACAGGTTCCCAACAGGGTGTAATGAGTGAGCATCAATCCTGCCCTGCCTCAAATTGATGAGGTCTGTCAGAGAAAGGCAGTGTATATTCTCCATTTTATGGTGAGGCTAAATCAAGATGAAGAATACAAGGGACAGTCAGTCACCTGCTCTAAACCCACGTAATGAACAAGAGATCATGCGAGCACGGACAAAAAAAATGTGTTCCGCCTAATCTGAGACAATTAGCCGAGAGGCTGAGAAATTATATGAATAACACTGATGTGCTGCTTTACGTTTCATTTAATGAAGAAAAGCCGGTGAATAAGAGAATGGAGAGATGGAGAAAGGCTCTCTTTCCCATTAACCCGCTTTAATTTGTTGGGAAATTGGTCATTGAAAAAAAATGTATTCCTATATGTACATCGGTGTATAGAAAATCTGCACAGCACAAGACAAAATGCAAGCAGTCTGCCGTTTTCAAATGACATCAAGAGCAGTCAGTTGAAAATACTTTTAAAAGTGTGTCAGAAAAATAAAGTTAAAATCTCTAGCATCATTTAATTGCAGATGACACTTGGTTTGATCTTTAGTATCTAATGCAATAAAATTCATTCAAAATTTGTAAATGGATAGGCTAGTTCACAAACTTCCCTCGTAGGGCCGAAAATAACAGATGTCAATAGCAACTAAATGGCTTTGTAACTGACATTCATCAAATATCTTTTATAGTGTTCCACAGAAGAAACTCAAAGATTTGGAAAGCAACCCTGAGAGATGCAGGGTTATTTCCTCTGATTTGTCACTTAGAACATTCAGCCAATCATAAGGAGAATCATGTTTTGAGCGTATCTCCGATAATCTTCAAACGTCACGATTTCTTTCATCCACTTCTTTGATCTGTGGCGATCTGAGGTAAAATGCACCCCAGAAAAGAAGCAGGGGACACGAATCACACAATCAAATTTCTATGTTCTGATTTAACCTACTGTAACGCTGCGTCTAAACTGGACGAGAGAACCTTTTCAACGGATCCAATGTGTGTTAAATGTGACCCTGGACCACAAAAGCATTGTAGCAATAGCTAAAAATACACTGTATGGGTGAAAATGATTGTTTTTTTCCATTCAGGCCGAAAATAATTAGGATATTAAGATGATGTCCCAGAACTATACACATAGCATTTAAAAAATATGGTTTCAATACAGTTTTATGCAACAATGTAATTGAATGCACTAAATCCACTATGCATTTTAAAAAAAAACAAAAAAACAAGATAGTCTCACAGTAAGCCACCCTCCATTTTTTGCATAACATTTAGTATCTCTCAACTTTCTGATTCTATCCTTGCACATACTGCTCTGCAGTTAATATCTCAATGCCCTGAACGAACTTGCTGCTCAGCTTCCATGAATGAATTGAAAATGCTCACTCAGCTCTGCACAAGTGGGCACGTACGGTTAGAGGCATTGGTCTAGTGATGAATCTTCCAGTCTGGCTCTAACTGAGATTGCAAAGCAGCATTTGACTGTTAGCTGATAAACAATTCTGTCTTAATCATCTCTCAGTGTCAAGACAAAGGCAAGAGGCAACCTCCTCTAAATTTGAGCCACGGGCACCCTGGCAGTCCCAGCAGTAAAATTCAATCAACTCGATTTAACAGGTGCTCTTATATTGGGTCACCCTTGAAACGGGAGATGAGGAAAGATCATTGATCATACGGGCCATCATAGCAGCCCTGTGAACAAACACTAAAGGCCATGTGGACAGTATAACCAATCACGGGAGGCCAAAGGGCATCGCACGCATTCAGTATAGCCTATAAAGATGATGCTGACAGGTCACCTACAGCATATACAATTCATCCTCATCACTGAGTCCCACAGAGAGAGATAGAGACGGCTGGTCAGACAACAAGAAAAGTTTAGAAGACACAGGCAGAGAAATAATGATGTCAGTTCAACTCAACCACCTGCAAGAGTGTGTCAAACATTGTGTACACAAACAAACCTCCTTACCAGACACAACATAAAGCGACATGTTTTTTTTCTAACCAGTCACTGGCATTGGACAGGATCTCTCAACTCATTCTGAAATCGCATTTGCTTAAAATGCTGCTCCGTTTAATTATGACTGACTGTGAATGTTCTGGATCTCACAATTCTTTTGTTTTTTGTATAGACAGGTTAAAACAGTAGCTGTATCCAAACATGTACACTTCCCTAATACATATTTTAAGTGCACTCCTATAATAGGTTCCACATTGGGTTTTTAGAGCCATGCAATACTACAACCATTTGAATCGATTACATTTTGTGAGATGTGTGTCAAAAGTTCCCCATGGAGCCACTGATGTCAATAAAGAATCTTTATTTTTAAAAGGCAGTGTGCGGGAAAAAAAACTAAACAAAACTGTAGGCTTATGTGAAAACAGTAGAATGTTTAAAAAGATCAGTATTAACTTCACA
Source organism: Puntigrus tetrazona (assembly GCF_018831695.1). Taxonomy (NCBI): domain Eukaryota; kingdom Metazoa; phylum Chordata; class Actinopteri; order Cypriniformes; family Cyprinidae; genus Puntigrus; species Puntigrus tetrazona. The sequence goes on from NC_056719.1 coordinate 2,151,392, forward strand.
AGCAAAAAGCAGCTTTTAATGAAAACTTCACTATCTAATGATGCCACGGAATAGGATTTATGAATGCCATACCAACTGGTATGGCAGCTGGTAGGTCACACGATAATGACCACATGATAAATGTTGTATGTTTGGACTACATTCCTACTATAAAGAACCTTTTTATTGGTCGCAAAGCAATTACTTATTCAAAAGAAGCACCCACTGAAGAGAGTATGCAATTTCCGACACAGATACTGTTACTTTTACCGTGAGTAGAATTTTAGCTGCATGGCAATGTGTGAAGTTGTCACAACTTCTAGTAAAAAAAAAAAGGTGTATTATTTTATCTGAAAAAACTACAATAATCCAAGAAACACAAAGAAAAAGCAAAACGGATAACGTTCAGGGTTCCTTTACACATCACAAAGGTCAACAGAACCCAGAGGAAATCCTCACTGTAACTAAAATAGATGTTCTTCCTTCTGCTAGAAAAATGAGAGATAACTCTGCCTGTGAGCATATGAAGGCGCCAATCAAAAGTACACTGTGCTAAAATTATCTGCACCTAGCAAAACCACCGTCTGTCTCTCTCCGTTCTGGCTGCTCAGGCAGTTCTTGTGTCTTTACCTAGGCTATGTCTGCATTACATGAGAACAAGAGCATCAAGACAAGCGGAAGGTCATGTTCAGCCTGGGGGAGAGGATCGTCCATTTACTCATGCAGATCAATATGATTAACTGGGAGGAAGCAGCCTCCCCCCTCTGCTAGCTTCTGTTTAAAGAAGGCAGCATGGCAGAAATTTATACCCTGCTGCTCAATTGTGCCAGTTATCCCCCAGCGAAGGAGGGAAACAATGATACAGAAAGGTGGCAAACTGTTCTTGTTAATTTTCTCTTGGCACAGAACTCTACGGAGATTCCCAAACACAGGGATATGAGAGTCAAACCAGCCGTATCAGTGGAATGGAGCTTCTAGCTATGTGCCAGTACTTTGAAATATGCTCGGAATGTGCCTTATCTACACTTTCAGATGCTTTCATGTTTTGTAATGTTGTAAAAAAATATGATCACTGTAAAATTATAAAATTAAGGCCTTATTTGAGGTTTCCCAGATTGAAACACTGGTGGAAGTCTTCGGAGAAAGTCTAACCACTTTTTGAAGATGCCTCAAAGTGCACTACGTAACTTCAATATGCTTTTTAAGTGCATCAAAGCTTGTTGCTTATTTTTTGGCAATGTTTAGATTTCTAGTAGAAACTAATGGGTACTTCAGAAAATTGCCCTTTTACAAATGACGCCTAGAGTTTCTCCTGAGAGGTCCATCGGGGTCTATGCTGTGGCATGTGAAGAATGATGGTCTTATAATACAACTGACAAACCATACTATTCTTGGAAAAGAAAAAAGACTTGAATAGAATGCAATCTAGAACAAACAGCAGGTTTCAGAACCACGGACAGCGCCCCCAATCTCAGTAACAATACATGTGTGGCCCAGAAACGAGCAACACCTTCATATAAATTATGATTACAGTAATAGTGAGTATGTGAAGCATTATGAAATGCTCTTCTTTTAAAATGACAACAGCAAAATTAAATGCCTAATATCTAAAAGCATTAACGTCACGGCAAATATTAATAATACAAAATTGATATGCCACATGCAGTCGTGCAACTAAAGCTAATCTGCACACACCGATCAATAGCATCAATATTTGTGCAGGCCTTTCTGGCGAACACATCTCAATAAAAGCGAGCATTTATCCCTCCGGTCCTTCAAGGGACACTCTCAGCTGCTTGTCTTGCATTAATAATCAATCAAGAAAGAAGTAGTGCAGCCTGTTCCCTGTGGTCAAATGACTGGCCAGAATCAGGTGATCTAAACATGGCTACAAAATCTGTAGGCGCAATCTGCGGGTGAAGTAATATTTAGTTTTGCAAAGAAGGAAAGATTCAAGAACAGCATGCGTGAATAAGTCAGTCAAGGAAGAATACATTGTTTGCGTATTTAAGCAATATTATTTACACTTATGTAACCATAAAAATATTTATAGTTATTATATTAAAGAAAAAAAAAACTTACCTTAACTGCCTCTGCGTGCGTGACCCGGTCGAACACTTTATCATTAACTTTCATTATCTGATCTCCAATTCTCAAGCCCTCCTTCTCAGCCAGTGATCCCGGTTCTACCAGTGACACATAGATCCCAACTCCATGCTCGGATCCTCCGCGGATGCTAAATCCCAAACCCTCGTTGCTCTTGTGACGCTTGAGGGTCACCTGTCGGATCTCTCCTGGGGGCTCCGGTAAGAAATTTCTCCCCAGCAATGGAATAAGAGTCGCTGTCCCATCGCTGCTGGTGCTGATAGTGTCAGGAGAACCGCGCAGAGCGGCTTGAGACGCGGAAGGAGGCGAGAAGTGAGCCCCGTGTGCTGGACTCGAATTAGCAGCCTCGTGGGAACCGTCTGGGTCACCATTGCGCGCAAGAACGTCGGATTTCAAATAGAGCCCTTCAGATGTGTACTGATCGAACAGAAGCTGGTCCGAGCGCGGGATGACCAGCCGCAGCATGGGCAGGAGCTGACGCTTGCTCGGGACGTTCAGTATGACTTTAAGCGTCTGGACCAGATCGTACACGTTGCGTTTGGAGTGGTACACGTTGAGGCAGTGGATGAACTGCTCTCTCTCGAGGTCGCTGAGCAGCAGGTTGAGCGCGTTGTGAAGCTTCTTCACGTTGGCGGAAAGGGTACGCGCGCTAGACGCCACGGAGTTGCCCGAGGAAGAGTTGAGCGACAGGCGCTCCAGGTCCGTGCTCATCCTCGCGCCCTTTGCCTGGATCACAGAGCCACGCGGAAGCGGAGGGGTCCGGCGAGCATTGCAGTAGCACCGGAACCGAGTCTACAGGAGTCTGCGGAGCGGCGCATGGCACTGCGATGCCTTCATGTTCACAGTCATAATTAATAATACACCGAACGGGTCACAGAGGACCTACAAAACCAAAAACATACATCTAATTAGGAAAGTATCCTAAAGCAAAAGATAAATAGGCTAAATAAAAAGTTTGAATTTGAAATAAACACTTCAAGCACGCTGTAAAAAAAAGTTTAGTTATAAATGTTATAATTTAAACAAAGCAATGTTATGTTAGGTAACACTACGTTTTAAAAAAAAATCAAGAATTCCACGAATAAACCAGGATATGTTTATGTTGTTTATTTTTTTCATTATTCACTTTACTTACATCAACATCCAATGTTACCAGATATATTATTATTAATATATATATCGAAGGTTTATTGAGAAAAAGATGTAATTGCGCAAGATAGGTTTGAATATGAACAGTATATAATTTAATGGCATATGCATTTAATACTACAGTCATCGGAATCCCACTCCATAATCAGCGTTTTAAATGTATAAAAATAAGACTTTAGCTAAAAAAAAAATATCTACAATTGTGATAGCCATAACTTTAGAAAGAACCTAAAAAGCGTAAATAAAAAGCCCTATATTAGACAGGAAAGTGCACCTTCCAAATAACACCGACAGAAAGCAGCGCGCTCCGGTGCGTCTTGCGCTCGCGAAAAAGGGTCAAGTGGCCAGTGCGTCTTCTCCAATATCTCTGTCGTCAACAGTGAATCCCTTACGAAGGAGTTCAGGATCTTTGCCCAGAAATCCAAAGCTTTACAACCACCATAATCACATGAATGCGTTCTCGTTGATTAATTTCAAAAGTAGAGCACCGGGTTCAGCGTTCAGTTCTAATCCATTTGTCCCGTATTTGGAGGATATGGCACTCAAACTGAAACACAAAGTTGTTATCCTTTGGCACGCTCAAATCAGAAAGTTGAAACGCGCGTGAGTCCCTTGGAAAGTGCGCCAGGTGTATTCCACAGACAAAAAAAATCTAACAGGTTGGAAAGTTATTCGTAAGTGCGCGAAGAAACTAAGTAAAACGGCACGGAGATCGACCGTCTTCGTCGTCTAGCCTTCAGCTGTCGGAGCAAGGGGATCGACTGAACTGGCTCGCTCCAACGCGTCCCTGCACAGGAAATGACGCAGCTTATGTAGCTCGCGTAAGTTGCTTAGTAACCAACAACACATGAGTGCGCCCAGGACTTACAAATGCCCATCTGCTTATTTTAAGAACTGTTATTTAGAGTCACTGATATACTTTTAGCCACTGTTTTTTTTTTCTTTTTTTTAATTTAATTAGTTTTTATTGTTGTATTTGTTGTATTTTCTATTTGAATTTACTTATAATTTGATTAAAAATTTTTTTATTACACTTTGTTTTTAGTCTTTTTGTTTTCTGTTCAATTAAAAAGAAAAGTTGTGCATATCACTGTGTGTGTGTGTGTGTGTGTGTGTGTGTGTGTGTGTGTGTGTGTGAAGTCAGTTGCAAAAACAGATAGCTCTGTTTTTAACAATGTTTCAGTGTGCAATCCAGTTAATCTTAACCAGACTGTAGTTGAGTTATTTTAATTAGGTTAGAATAACTAAAAATACAGCCAACTAACAATATCTGCTTTTGCAAGTAAACCCTTCAAATGTATTCATACACATTTACACACGTATGTGGGTGTGTGGGTCTGTGTGTGTGTTTATCAGTAGTTATAACTACTACTACTACTACTACTACAGTAGTTTTAACCTACTGCTAGTGTAAGAATCAACTGTAGGCAAACTATCATGAAACACAAAAAATTTACTAAATAGCATTGCTCTTGCAACTTCATTAGAAATACACAAATTCTTCTGGTGTTGCAATTCAAAGAGAAACAATTACATTTCCGGCTAAAATAGAAACACATAACCTACTAGTAAATCAAGAAACCAAGTTAATATTTTAAAGTGAATGTCCCTCAAGGGTTTAAGATGTATCCTTCAATCATGTTTTACCTCTCTATAAACATTTACAGCTCTGACCACATTAGCCTGGTTCACATCACGGGAGAACATGACGGAGAGCCTTTAAATCAAAATCCTTTACAGCATTTCAGGACTGATCCCATAAAGCAGAACACTGAAATCCTGCCACAAATCTGAGTCAGCATTCACACATCCAAAGCCAAATGGGTTTCCGGACGACGCGGGCGCAGGTGTCAATGGAGACGGGTGCGTCAAGAGACGACAGAATCTCAACCCAGCTGAGCTTTGACCGCACGATTCCCACGGAAAGGCAATAATCAGACGTTCGTGGTCCACCTGTATCAGATAATGAGGCGTCTAGTCATTTTCTCAGAGCTTAGCGGCACACACGGGTCAGGAGGGAGGGACGGAGAGACAGTGAGTGATTGATGGGCGTAATTAATGCAGTTACTGAGTATAAGCGACAAGGTGGCAAGGTAAACACGATTATTCTGCCGTGCCTCCAATCTGGACATAGACAGAGTAACAATGAGCTGAATTCCAGCTTGGTAGGCACCGGAAGAAAGATCTAATTAACTCTCCCTATCCCCACGCCTGCATCAGCACCGCTAATGACTTTGGCTATCTATTTGATTTTCAATTTATAGTGCAGACCGCAGCACCTTATTGCACATGCCAAAGCTGAAAAATGTCTTGAGGAATAAAGCGCCGCACGATAACGCTACACAGTCAGTTTGACGCGGGAACTAATAAGGGGCATGTGCACACAAGAAAACGCACAGGTGACGCTTTGAATTTGTTTATATACACAGTCGAACCAGAGAGTTTTATCTTCGCACCGGCTGACTGTATTAATCTCTGTTTTGAGAAAAAGCTGCTAAGTACGTTATGTAATAGGCTTAGGAAAGAGTGACTCAGAGCAACCTGGAGGTATCGCTGGAGAGCGTGAATGGATTCGGCCTTTCAACAGCTCTGACACAGACACTATTCAAGACCCCAGAGAGTCTGAGTTTGTGTGTTCATACCTCATAAACAACTGCATCCTTCGGGAAGCTCCCGATCAAGTGGATAAAGGGAATTACGATAGTCACAACCTAATTCAGCCTTAAAGAAATAGTCTGACTCCAGTCCGTCAACACCTGGTGAAGCACAAAGCTGCCTGTCAGTAGGAATTCCATCAAGGTGTTTTAACTACAATTTCTGGCCAAAATATGAGCCTATAATGCATAATAGTGAAAGCAGCGCTATGTATAGAGGATTCGTATTTTAGGGTCGGTTTGAAGTTTAACCTTTTTATTATTCATGTGGTGTTTTTATCAGCTGTGTGGACTCTCAGGCTGACGGCACCCATTCACTGCGGTGGACCCATTGGTGAGCAATTGCTGTAATGCTACACTTAATAAATCCTTTAATTTATTAGCTACTTACACAAAACTAATGTTACACAGTTGATTACCCTTCAATAGGCCCATAGGTACTGTTGCATCAGCCCCTGCTGGTTGATGTTGGAACTACACACTCTACACACAAAGTGTCAAATTTAAAAAAAAGGCTTAAATGGCAGGTCTAAAAAAATCCCAATGATTTTGAGATAAGTGGGCTGTAAATATGCATCTGTAAGACTGAAGGATATGAGGTTTCTCAATATGGATCTCATTTGTCTGCCGGTCACTGACTTGTTCAAGCGGCTCAGGTAATGCCATTGAATTACAAGGGCAATTTACCTCCACAGCCAGATCTTGGTGGGGTCGTGAAGGAACGTGAAAGTCCCTGCTTTTATTGCTAATGTAAATTATTCCCCATTCCTTGGCCTTACACAGAGATGGATGGGTTCAATAAACTGATCTATTTCTTTGGAATTGGCACTGTCTCTTATTTTCAACCGTAATATATTTGTCCTCCAGGCAGTGTAGGAGGAACAAGGTACTTTTTGACATACAGTTTTAAAAGTCAATATCCTAATATACAGCATTACTTCGTATAGAGTACAGTACATTGAATCTGAGAGGCATAGCTGTCTAGTGCAAATTGTATATATTGCAGCGTATAGACAAATATACAATAAATACTAGTTTTAGTCAGTAAAGTATTAATATCTAAACATTCTTACAACAGTTCAGTTCTACTGAAAAGTAAGCTTTGATTTAACGTTTAAGCTATTTAGGCAATTAAGTTTATGCAATAAATAAATACATAAAGTTTGGGTCCCAGTTTATATTAAGTGGCTTGACTACTATGCACTTACATAAAAAAAAAAAAATAAGTACAATGTAGAAGACAAGATTTAGGCAGTATGTCCTGCCATAAGCAGCAGCTTTATTATTTTGAACTGTACTCAGTGTGCTCTGGAAGCTGCAATATTTCATTTTAGCATTATACTCTAACTGTTTATTTTTATTACCCGTTATATTTATTGTTCATTATTTACTGTAGCATCGGGGAGACCTGCCACAGTTCTCAGATGCTAGTGCCATTCTCTGTGTTATATGCTGCACCCTATTATGTTATATTTCATTGTCATTCTCACACACAATGTCCTCATTCATCCATTTTCCTGCCACAGCCTGACATGAAGCTACTGAAAAATGCTCAGTCCATAAAACACAGAGGCTGTGTGCTGTTGACCTGGAAAGGAAAAAAAAAACAAAGAAAAAACAGCATTACTCCCGTATAATATTATGAACGCTCCTCTATATTTTCAACAACTGCAAGAACAAAAAGCTTTTCATTTCAAGCCATCTTGAGGTAAATCCTCGCAGCGAAGCGATTTCACATTATGGCTTGTAAATAATATGCCGGGAAGTTTCTTAATTTGTATCGATCTAACAGTTTGTGGTAACAAAAACCATTAAAGGTGTAATGACAAGAATTGATTGCTTGTGCTGTGTCTTCACTTTTGTTCAGAAAAAGTGTAATGAGCTCTCTTTAATGGCTTTAAACCACCACCATACTGTTGGACGTAAACATGATCACTTTGTAATACAAATGATCAGCGTCACGAAAATGGCGGTGCTCCAACATCGTGTCCTCAGAGGAGGGTTATGTGGGGACTCTCCATGTCTAATTCTCAGCAGAGAAAGCAATTTGCAGCGAAAACAGCCAAATGGCCGAGGATGACTTTTCCAACCTTCTTAACAGTTATCCACTGACCACTTTCCTCTCGAACACCCTTGACCTTTATTGGTTTGCCTCATTCTGACTCTCTATACAATTTCTATCCTTATTAAAGTGAGTGGCATGTCTAAGGCTTTTAAACATCAAGTTACGGTAGGGGAGAAAATCTCAACCGGCTCCCAAAAAGAAAGTTTAGTCAACATTTTCATTAACTTGTAACTTGTAACTTGTAATGACGATTAGTTTTTAATTCTTAATTATGCAAACATTAAGTGAACATTTCATTGCATGGAATTTCACAAATGCTGTGAAATGTTACAACAAAAATTTTAAATGAAAGCCCAATTAAAATGTTTTAGAAATAATGTTACTTAAAGAATGTATAAATAACATTTTGCTATATAATAATAATAATAATAATAATAATAACTTAATATCTTTGAATGAATATTAACATTACTGGAAGAACATTTGAAGGGTCCATTCGTAATAAATAAACGAAAATGAAATCAATTAAATGAAAAAAACTCACATAAACTCACAAAAAAACTACTTTACAGTTTGTTTAAACAGTGAGGATTTTTTTCCTTTCTTCTCAGCATTACTGCTGTTAGATTATTATTGATTTGTCAATATTACTAATGCACAACCTTTTGGATGTTTTATCATGTCCTTAGGACATTGACCGTGTTTACATTAATTTGACATAATAAAAGCGAGTCAGTTCTCAAAATCTATTCAGAATCGTTGAAGAGACTATTGCCGTTTCTCCCAATCCTGAAAAACTCACAAAAATGGCCGAAAACAATAGAAACGTATGAAACTGGAATCTGTCTGTATTGTTAAAACTCAATTAATCCACAGAGCTCTCTATCTTTTTTTACACTTTGTGAGTACAGGTTAAGAGGTAGCACATACTCAGCCATTTCCCCGTCTCTGTTTCCCAGCATGTATCATATGGAAATGGCAGCGAGGGCTAGAACCTTTAAGTTCTTCAGTATGGGCTCCATTAGCGTGGGTTGGACTCATATACATATGATAAGAGCCATTATTTACAGCGTTATTTACGGCTGCAGGGCTTCTGTCTGCACATAGAAAGCTCACCATCCCAGCCATGCCTCTCAGACAAATAGCTTTTGGCTACTCGACCTCTCCCTTTAGGATTTTAAGTGACCTTTGCTTTGCTCCCTTTTAAAAAGCAGTCATTGAAATAGCAAACAGACAAGATGCTTAATTTGGAACTTGCCTCGTGGCATAAAATTAATAGGGACAAGGAAACGACTTGTTGGAATGCACTCACAGCACTTATTAAGGCTTTTGTTATGCACACGGCAACAATTAATGAGCCCCATGTGAAAATTAGCTCACTTCGTAATCAAGAGAGTGTGCTCTTGAAGCTCCATATGCACCTTTAGCAAGGGAATACTCAGTCTGCAGAGGTATGAGTCAAAGGCCCCTGAAAAATAACGGAATGTGTGTGAAGATGGAACCCGTGGGAATTATCAGAGGTGTGTAATAATATTTTTTGCATCATAAAAATGTGCTTTGAACATATTCTCATGATTGTTAAACTCTACTTAAGGGGGTATAAAACTCTGTGCACCAGGTAAAGCCTGGTTTTAACCCTGGATTAATCTGGGTATTCGCTTGGAGAAGGGGGCGTAGTGGTGAACACTACGGCAAATTATCTTTCGCAGTGCTAACCTTCACAAGTTTTATTTTCTATTTGTCCAATCAAAAGCCTGTTTGATATGGAGGCCCAATCAATCAATCAATAAATCAATCAATCAGTCAATAATATAAGCAAATGAATACATTAAACTTTTTTTTTAATTACTTGTCAAATTATTTATTTATTTTCATAACCTACCATATAATATTGAATTAATATGCAAATGAAGCCGTATTATTTAAAGTCTATTACAATTCATTAATCAAATATCAGAGGCGCTACCTTTAGATGGCTCTGCATGATTAGTTCAATTCGTTTCCAATATTGCCAAGTGCCGGGAAAGATTATTATGGGTTGTTAATCATCAAGCTTATTTTAAGCAATAGAAAAAAAACACTAGAAAAAAAACCCTAAAATTTACACATCGACCTCAAACAGAGCGGGACGCAATTTTGCACACACACGTTGAAGGTAGAATTCGTAATATATGGAGCAAAACAAATTTCAAATATCTTTCACAACTGAAACTTTTAAATCAGTTGGTAAATTTATGTAGTCCAAAGGCTTCTTTTTTTATCAGCAAGTGTTATAGCCGAGACAATGTGCATCGGGCATACTGATGCTGTACTAGGTATCGTCTGAGCCGCTCTAATCTGATGCTGAACTTCCCTTTTTATTATGGATGTCATTCCGCATCACCCGTCTTTGTCTTATGGGTCTAGCTGGAGCTCTTTCAAAGAACGAATGGCGTGGGCGCACCACGCGCGCACCTGTCAGCTCATTTTAGCGCGCGCTCCCCAGCTCAGCTGAGAGCGGCTGTGTGTTTATCCTTAGCTTATAATCGTCAGTCCGACAGGCCGTCCCTGTGGAGCTGCTGTCAGACCACCGGGGACCGTGTGTGACGCATTTAGCCCACGCACCAAAGGCCCTCTTCAGACAAATCCGGTACCTGTACCGGGAGGAGGAAGTCGGTGCTTCACTGCATGAGTGAACTGATTTTTGGAGTCATTTCCACCTCCTTATATGGCAGGTGAGAACATCTCCCTCCGTCTTGCTGTCAGTCTCCGATTTTTATTCTGCCCTTCTCCCCATTCACCTTGAAGCCTGAAAGCACCTCCTCCTCCCTCTGTCTGGAAGATTCCCATTTCAACATCCGAAAACCTTTTAGTCAAACGTTACGAGTGCTAGTTGCCCATTAACGCTCACTCCCTGAAGGACACCAAAATTGATCATCTTTATCCTTCTGTTAATCGTTCCTGACGATTTACTGGAGTGGAAACCTTCTAATTAATGCATATACTTCTGAACGCACAATAAAAGGGGATTTTGAGTTTTGCTTTGCGGAGATGTGGGTCTGAAAGCAAAGAAACTTAAAGGGACAGCTAACGTCAACTTTGGTTATACCAGCATATCTTCTTTTGTGCTCAGCAGAAAAAAAAAAGCAAACTCTTACTGCTCTTTCTTACTCACCTCAACGGAGACACTGTCAGTCAGAGAACAACGTAAATATGCTGTAAACTTTACTTCCAAGCTACCAGTCAATCTACTCCTCCCTGATGTTTAAAAAGGATCTTTCGGAGTTCAGCGCTTTTAGCCCAGGGCTTTCAGACAGTTTGCAAGCTTTCACTAATGCGTCCCTTGTTTCACCCTCAGCTCCACACGGATTTCCCAATACCCAAGCCAGCTGGAATATTGGCGGAATTTTGTGTTTACCCCCTAACCGCACTCTAGGGTCTATCCGACTCTCTCATCACACGCAAACAGCTGTAAACCGCTGGCTAACATGGGCATTTATCACTTTAATGAGAACATTTAGCCGTCACTATTAAGGGACAGACCATTAGAAAGCCAAAGAATTCCCTTTCCCGGTTAAGTGCCTGTGTTCCACTCGCATGAAGGTAACCCAGAGAGCAACACTCGTGCGTGTTATAATCACATTTCCTCTATCCATACATTGTTAAAAAGTATATAACAACATATATAACAGACATTTTTATATTTAACCTTTGCTTATTTCATTACGCTTTAATTTCATGTTTGTGATTCAATTTAATAAAGCTTTTTTAAAAAGGAAGAGCTCACCCAAAAATGATAATTGAATGACCCCCAGGCCATCTAAGATGTAGATGAGTTTGTTTCTTCGTTTGAACACGTTTGTAGTAATTTAACATTAAATCTCTTGCTCATGAATGGATCCTCTGCACGGAATGCAGTGAAGCCCAAACAGCTTATTCATATAGGGCAACCTGTAAAGTAAAAAAAAAATGCAATCTTGTAAGAAACAAATGCATTATTAATGTTTTGGGGGGTTTTTTCTATTCACACCCTTCCATCCTTTATCTGTAATATTGAATCATGACATAAATATACACAAATCCGGCACGGTTTCCAAGCAAAAAGTGTCCAAAACAGACCCATTTCTTACAAAAAAAACGTCATTTGAAATGTTTTGAATTTGAGACAACAAAAGAAACAAAAACGCATAAGAAACGTCAACCACATTAGTAAAAAATTATGAAATTCCAAAAAACAAACCAACTTCATCCAATTAGCGCTACCAGCAATCACTCAATTCATAGGGCTGAACTTACAAGACAAATGTCATCTTCCTTTAATTTGGTGCCCTTTTCTCGGTGGAACCAACAGAGGCCATGATGTTTGAAGAGGCAGGGACATTCCTGATGAGAAGGGAAGCAATTATACAGCAGTTTCTCAACACTGGAGATGTAGCGGCCGTGGGCCTGTCACACTTCACTGTCATGCAGAAAATTGGCCATGCTCACGCTGTGAACTCTGGGAACAAATTTAACCACACCAGGTCAGTATTCCTCAGCTGGATCAACTCATTTAAGACCAAACAAGTGGATAAATTTGAGTTGGCTAATGCTTTGGGATTGGCAAACTTTGAAATGAATAAATTGATTACTGATTAATGTTAAAATGATCATTGATAAAATTAAAGTATTATTATTATGATTAATTTTGCGTTAAAGCTTTCAGATGATAGTAAGTTGTGATGTAAAAAGTAGTTCTGGGCAGCAGTCCTCAATCATAAATGCATGAGCGAACATGACATTGACATTCTGCAGACAAGTCAGAGGAGCCCCGATTTCTTCACCTCGGCAACCAAGAAAGTGCATGACTGAAAACACTCATACAAGTCAGCAACAGAAAATGTTCACAGCGGAGATTGGAAATTCTCACAGTGCCGTTTCTGCCCTGGTTGCGATGGGCATCCGAGTGGGATCAGAGATAACGTGTGCATGGCTGAGCCACGGATCTGAGCAGATGTCAGGCGCTGCATTGCTTGCACTGATTCGAAGTTTGTCAGCGGAAACAAATCTCTGCATCCATTAAATAGAACTCACAACAGCTTCTGCTTGTTGGTTTTATTTTGTTTTTGTTATACGCTGATAACGTAGAAATATGTACAAGACGATACACACAAAAAAAGTTGTACTTCAACTATAGGTGCAAATACAAAAAAAAAAAAAAACTGCAAATGTGCTTCTAAAGCCAAGACAGCTTACTTCAACAGTAGTTTCATCTTATTTTCCAGTAATAAAATAAATATCTAAACATCCTTAAAACAAGAATTTACTTGAGAAGCAGAATGCTAGTTATTAACGTATTACAACAAATATTTTTATTTTTTGCTCCTGCAAACACATTTGACAGTGCAATGAACTTTAATACAAGCAATAATGCTCATCAATAAAATGTATCTTGTTTTAAGGATACTGTTACAAGAACACAAACCGAAATGCTGATGAAGAAAATTATTTTTTGCAATATAGCAAGGCAGATTTTTCAAACAGTATTTACAAGGACAACGCTTACAATATTCAATATCCACTTCCAGGAGTATTTTGGCAGGATAGCATTTTTTGTCATGGATTTTAAATTATGAATACGTAATATTATGCATAATTTAATTAACACGAAAAAGTATGCATAATTAAAATGAGGTCCCTTTTGCTCGGAAATTGTATGAGTTTACATTGTGCAATACAACAAACATCTCAAAGGTGGCACATTGAAATCGCATGTGATAAACTGTCGACCTTTCATTTTTTAGTACATAAACATGAAATAAAAAAAAAAAATCATTAAATTAAATAAAACAAAAATGAATAATTAAGGCGAGTAATACCCAAAAGAACCCCAAACAAATCGACAACAACAGCAAAAGCTTGTGACAATTGCTTTTAAAGGAATAGTTCACCCAAAAATTTAAATCTGCAGGAAAAGTACTCACCCTCAGGTCACCCAGGATGTAGGGTTTGTTTTTTCAACAGAACAGATTTGGAGACCATTTAGCATCACATCACTCGCTGTCGAATGGATCCTCTGAAGTGAATGGGAGCCATTAGAACTGGAGTTAAAACAGCTATAAGATCCATCAATAATGCATTTTAACTTTAACTTTAAACCATTGCTTCTGGCTAAAATATGAGCCTTTAGTCCATACTAAAGCATCCTCCAGTAAAAAACAAAAAAACAAATACACATCAAAACCCATGGACGTATACGTTTAGAACCGTTTTGGCTTGTGAACGGTACTTGCTCTGTGCAAAATTCTCTCCTGATCGAAACAAGACTTTTTTTTTTTCTTACTAAAGAAAGCAACATTATGTACAGAGTGATCCTATTTCAGCTGGAAGCAATAAGGTTAAAATATCTTGATTATGGCCTGGAGTTATGTGGATAACTGATGGTTTTAGCAGCTGTTTGAACTCTCATTCTGACGGCACCCATTCACTGCACACAATCTATTGGTGAGTAAGTAATGTAATGCTGAATTTCTCCAATATGAAAAAACTAGCTTAAATGCATCTCGGATAAGCCAAGGGTAAGCAAATTTTCATCAAAATGTTACTTTTGGTTCAACTATTTCTTTAACAATTAACTTAGTTTAGTAAATGTTTTGCCTATCTTTATATTTTATAACAACCTCAGAGACCTGCTCGTATCTTTACCATTATGAAAACCAGCTCAGCTGCGCTGGATATTAATACCTCGAACACAACCTGACCTTCACAAACCCTCATCAGATCTGTGTCCACTCCGGGCTCCTTCGTTTAACGCTCGCTCGCGAGCACAAGCGGTAATCACAAACCGCTGATTGCAGCAAAGAGACCAGAGAAGCAATCAGGGAGAAATCTCTCATTATCATACGATCACTCTGTATTCTATAAATCGAAAGGCACAAGCGATGCAGATTTTGACACCGTATCACCAGAAGCAGCTAGGGGAACGTGACGCAGAACAGACACATTGTAATGCAAATGTCAATCACCCTGAAAATGGATCGTTTCAGATGAAGGATTATTTTGCGCCGGTCTGACAGCTTCTGAAAGCCGCAATGTTTTGATTGGACGACTGCTGTTTGACCAAAGACGGAGGAGATGATAGGAGAAACAAACACTTGACGGCGCTGATAAACAGGTGATACGCACTTGGGAGTTTTCCCAAGCAGGGGTTTTTGTTAAGCAAACATTAGACTACATTTATCAATCTTAAAGTTTACAGCAAAAATGAAATGTCTGTGTCATTCCAAACCTGTAAGACCTTCTTTCTCAAAACATAAAAATTAACTGACCAGGAAAAAAGTAATTCAGGTTTATGTTAAGTAAATGATGTTTTCATTTCATTTCTGGGTGAATGATTCACTTATTGAACATATTGAAACAGATGGCGGCATGCGGATATAGATTACCACTGTGCTCTAATGTGACAAGGGAAATCCTGTAGCTTTATTATCACATGATTTCGACACACCGTTTATCCATTTTCAGCGTAGATCGGCCGTGGAGTTCGAAAGAATGAATGAACGCGTATAGACACCTGATCGCCGTTCAGCTAAACGTAGCATCTCAGCATCCAGTGCCACACAACGGCTTCTCAAATTTGTAAATAATAAAGTAAAATCTACAGCGAAGCAATTCAAGCAGGGCTCCGGGCGGCATCCACTACATCAAATCATTAGCGTTCGCTGAAATACGCCCACTAAAGTCAACATAAATAACAGAAAAACACACAATCCCAGAGGGTTCCCAAATAAATCTCAAGATGATGATCTGAAAAGTACTCGATATGTTCCCTAATGCATCCTCCTGACTCAAAAGGGAAACATTTAGAAATTGACAATCGGAGTCCTTTTGTAACAGCCTGCAAAAATACACATAGAAAGAGCTGTTAACCAAAAAAAGGGGCCTTCATTTCACAAAGTGCTTGGCGTTTTTCACAGTGTGCGATTTCAGCAGTTTGCCGTGTGATTTTTTTTCTGTCCCAAATACGGCAGATGGAACACCTAAATATTGCGGCAGCTGAACAGGCTTGTCCAACATGCATGTCGCACTTTGCAGGCTTCCCACGAGCTCAAAGTTAAGCGAGGTCTTGTAAAGTATAAAGTAGAAACAATATTTCTGGTATTTCACCACCCATAATGTGTAAAACTGCCACCGAATCTGTTCTTCTGGGTGAATAAAGAGTCTCACCGCATTTAAATAAAGCTCAGTTAAAGATTGGTGCGTAACTCGCCACCTCTGTTCAGAGCAGAAACATTCCCGCAAAGAAACTATGAGGGGGAACTTCTTATGGAAGCTTGCATCATTTCCTGTTGAAACCAACATCAAGTGGAGATTAGTATAATTCTGGCCTCTACCCTCATGAGGTGGAGGGCCATATGGGCAGGGGATGGGCCTCGGTGTTGAAGACGTATTTATCCAGACTGACCAGCTCGATGTCGTCAGAGAAAAGGAGGAAGAGATACTTCAGAGTCTCGCCCAGGAAGAAACTCTCCATCTT
>NC_056719.1:2820338-2852838 GCF_018831695.1 Puntigrus tetrazona
CCGCTGCTCTGTTTTAAATCCCTGTGACAAGTATTTATTTTCGCGCTATGTTAAAAATGTAGCATTGTTACAAACTCTTTTGAGAGTTGATGCTGATTGTCAAAATTTCAGATGTTTCAGACCATTTGGATGTTGCCTTAGAAGGGAGCTGGCCAAGTAAGCGCTAGGTAGTGAGGCAGCTCACTAGGTTTTGAGACGGACCTCGTGTTTTTCCATCCAGCACAGATCAGTAAGAGTGGGGCAGCTTTGTTTTGGCTAAAAGCCCTTTCACTTGCTTTTCATTCATGTGGCTAAAGACCTTAATCAAAAGATAATCAAAAAAGGAAAACCTCTCCAGTGCTGCTAAAATGGAAACTAAATTTGTGTTTTGCTTAATCAGCTTAGTATTGACCAAAGGGTCTGATATAGTCATCAAGTAAATTACCTTTCAAGTTCGGGGTGAGTAATAATTTATTTATTTCTTTTAAAAAGAGAAATTATTACTTTCATTCTGCAAGGATGCATTATATTCATCAAAAGGGCCATCAAAGACATTTATAATCTCACAGAAGATGTCTGTTTCTAAGAAATGCTGTTTTTTTATTTCAGTTCATTAAAAATCATAAAATGTATTTATTTTATAATGTATCAAAATATAAAACCTTTATTTTCAATTCCAATAATATTCCACCATATTACAGTCTGTATTTTTTCCAAATAAATGCAGCTTTGGTGAGAATTAGAGACTTTTCAGAAATATTATAATCCAAATGACCCCAAAGTTTTGAATGGTAGCATATGTCCACGATTACAGCTGGAAAAAATGCCTAGTGTGTACAAATGTTGTCGTATTTGTGTGTTTGCCTAGGGTTATAGGCAAAAGGACTCGTACATGGCATGTCAGGGCCCGCTGCAGCACACCATTGAGGACTTCTGGAGAATGATCTGGGAATGGAGAAGCTGCTCTATCGTTATGCTGACCGAGCTGGAGGAGAGAGGACAGGTAAGTTCACCTGTTTCTGAGAAGATGATTGCTCTTAACTACAAGGCTACACCACAGAAAGACACCTTTGTGAGCAAAGATCTGTGCTAGCGACAGAATCGTAGTAGCATTTCCAACCGCTCCTGGTGAGGAAATGGGAAATAAATCCGTCTCTTCCCCAATCTCTGCAGGAGAAGTGTGCTCAGTATTGGCCTAGTGACGGTGTGATGGTTTGTGGAGACATGTCCATTGAGTTGAAGAGGGAGGAGGAAAGTGAAAGCTACACTGTTAGGGACCTTCTCGTCACCAATAACAGAGTGAGTCCTTTTGAGAGGATCTTCAACATGATTTGTGTGTCTTTTAGAGCTGTATTTTAATGTCCTTTTTCTTCGTCTCTGCAGGAAAATAAGTCTCGCGCTGTGAGGCTGTTTCATTTCCACGGCTGGCCAGAGGTGGGCATCCCGTCTGATGGGAAGGGTATGATCAACATCATCGCTGCAGTTCAGAAACAGCAGCAGCAGTCTGGAAACCACCCAATCACTGTGCACTGCAGGTAAGCCACGCCTGCTCCTCCGGCCAATCAGGAACCCTGAAAACCTTATTTTGCATCATTTCCGATAGCATATTTGTATGCTAAGTAGTCCTGTCAAACATTTAATCGTGATTAATTGCATCAAAAATATGTATTTGTACTTTTTTATATTTACTATGTGTATATAAATGCACACAATAGGCCTGATTTTTGTCGAATTTAGAAAAAATGCCATTGCATTTTAAAGTTTCTGTCATCCAGTTAAACCCACTGCTCCGCGGTTTACTCAAAATGTCATGGAAAACGAGAGCATCAGTATGGAGATGTGAACGGTGAAACTGAAATAAGCTGTCCGCACGGAAGCATATTTATCATATTTAAGCACATTATTTTCTATAGGGACAGCTATCACCATTGCGCTCGAGTCGTGCAAAAGAGACGCGTGTTTAGAGAGACGTGTAAAATTAATGTTAGTTCTACTTGACATGTCTCAGGGTTTTAAATGAAAAAGTAGCCCGCTCTTTGTGATCGTTTTCTGTCCTTTATTAAAGTATGCATACGGTCACAGTCAGTGCTGTTTTTTAATTGCTGAAGCAACTTTATTAATTGTGTAAGGTTTTATGTATTATGCATTTCTTTTAAAGGTAGGGGTGTTATTTTATTATGCTTTGAAGAAACGTGCATAATATTTTGCTCGGTGCGCCCTCTTGTGGAGAAAGGCCAAAAGCTATATCCATATTTATATAATATATTTAATATACAAATGTAAAGGTATTTTTCTTAAATAAAAATATACATGCATGTGTTTGTGTTTATATATACATAATAAATATACACATATTATGTAAACAACACTTTTATTCTGGATGCAATTAATCACAACTAATAAGTTGACAATTAATATTAATGTATATTCATATGTTGTTGTTTTTTTGTTTGCATATTCAATTTGGTGGCTGTTAGTGAGGCATAATTTACATTCCACATACAAAACCTATTTTTATTTCAATTTCCGATTGCTAGATTGCAAAATTACACTATCATTCAGTAGTTTGGGGGCAGTACAAGTTTTAAATGTTTTGAAAGGCTGCATTTGTTTGACTATAAATACAGTAAAAAAACGTAATATTGTGAAATATTGTTTGTTCAGAAGAACTGCGTTTCTTTGAAATGGAACCTTTTCAACATTTTTGAAATCGAAAAAATAAATGCCTTCACTGGCAATTTAATCAACTTAGTGTTCCCTCGCTGAATGGTGAAAAGTATTGATTTATTATCCTTTTTTTTAAATCTCACTGGCCCTTTTGAAAGATAGTGTAGTTTTAACTTGAAAACGCTTTGGCTTGTCCTTTTGTGTTCCAAGAGGAACCCATAAAACAAAAACAGGAAATAACAAGTTATTTAATGCATTTGCGGTCGTTACAGTAGTTTACTACCCAGCTTACTGCATAACGAGTTATTCAAACTTACCGTAAATCTTCTAGCGTGGATACAGGGCATTTTGGTTAGACAGGAATGCCAGCTTAAATAGGTCTGACCGGTTTGGCAGCTTAAGTAAGGTTTAGCGGTTTTGTATTGCTGGAAGACGTCCGTGGGTGCTTGGTGCGACCTAACCAAAAACTGTCCATAGTGACGTCTCCAAAGCACTCGCTAATATCGAAACGGATAGAGCCGCGGTGTCCAGTGGGAAATCAGGGTCGGCCAATTAAGAGAAGTAGAAACGGACTCATTAATATCCAGAGAGCGGTGAATAATTAAGGTTTGTGTGTTAACAGTGCCGGAGCAGGGCGCACAGGGACATTCTGTGCTCTGAGCACGGTCCTGGAGAGGGTGAAGGCCGAGGGCATTCTGGACGTTTTTCAGACGGTGAAGAGTCTAAGACTACAGAGACCGCACATGGTGCAGACACTGGTGAGAAAACACGTGTTGGACTGAATAAAGCACAGTTGAGCTGTGCTTTGCTGTGCAATTGTTGTTTTTGCCATAGGAAAGAAACATAATGTACTAGTGATTGGGGAAAAAAAAAAAAACTGCATTAGTTATTGAAAAATAAAAAGGTTTGCTGTTCAGATTGATTGTTGTTAATATATAACACTATAATTACCACCACTAATAATAATAACGTTTTTATTATTGTTACTACTAATAAATCAAAATGAGCAATATTACTAATTGCAATTTATTATTAAAATCATAATATTCACTGTAACATAAAAACAATCAAATATTTAAGATGATTATAATAGTAATTCAATTTTATAGTATAATTGTAAAATTACAATACTGATGTTTATTTTTTTATTTTTTTATTTAAGCGAAATCCAGTCCCTTAAAGCTTCACTTTTTTTATTTTGACAAAATGTGGTTTATTAAACACACATCGTTACAATTTTGGGAAGATGATTGACGTGTTGCGTTCTCAAAGGCACAAAATATAATAATATGTGTGAGGTTTGTTGCTCTAAGACGCTGAAAACACCGCTCGTGTGTAAATAAAGACAGTGCCACACATTCACAGCCCAAGCTGATCATGTTTATCAGATTAGTTTGCTTCAAATACTTGAATCTGAACATATCAAGTCCGTCTCGGCTCATTACGCCCTGCGTTTCTCCACAGGAGCAGTACGAGTTCTGCTACAAAGTGGTCCAGGAATACATCGATGCCTTCTCTGACTACGCCAACTTCAAATAAAGCCACAGCCACCTGCGGAAGATCGGACAGACTTTCCCAGTCATGCACTCACGTCCACACTTTCACAAAAAACCAAAAAACACCGCTAAACGAGACGGACTGCCAGCGCAAAGCAAAAGGGAATGAAAATCCTTTGGCCGGCAAGCACGTGAATACGTTGGTGCTGGAGACGGAAAGAAAACAAACAAAGAAAACACCATTAGAGATGCCTTCTTGAATATTTTGTAATATTGCTCTTGTTAATAAGGCCCTTACCCATTTCTCTCAGTGTAAATATGCTCTTGTATTTTTTTGTTTTGTTTTGTTTCATTTGTTTGGTTTTAGAAGCCATTCTGTTGCGGTTTTTAGAGTGACCTTAATATAGTTTACTGGTATATAAATGCATATATGAATGGCGCTGTAGAGACAGAGCGGTAGCAAGATGAGGGTGCTTTTCACTGGGTGTTTTAACAAGAACTTCCTTCTTTCTCTGCAGTTGAGTGACTGAAACGTATTTGAATGGCAGCTCGATCCCACTATGCTGTTTCCCGTAGCTACATAACGCACAACACGGCAAAGTCAACCCGCCGCGGTGCATCAGCGACTGAAAACGCTTCACTGTGCTTTTTCGATTGTGTTTACTGGAGTGACAGATATATTTTGGGGATTTTTGAGACAAACCAGGAAACCCTGAGTGTGTCGAGACCCGAGAAATTCCACTTCGTTTTTCTTTCGTGTTTTTTTTTTTTTTTTTATCCCCTTTCGAATCTCGCAAGGGTTTGCTTCAAGTGTCATTCCACGCCTAAAAAACCTTTTCTTCTCAAGATCTCTCTGAAAGCACCTTGCGTACTTGTGATTTATAATCAAGGAAGTGATGCATTTACTTGCCCCCGGATGTCTGATAATTGGCCTTAACAGCTGTGCTTGACGCTGCGGTGTCATAACGTGCTTTCCTTCGTTCAACAATAAAATGATCTAGAAAGATCTAATAGAAATGATTCTGTTCCTGCCCGTGTAAAGGACTTCATCCGTTGCGCTGAAGTCGACGAGCCCTTTTCAGCTCCACTGAGCCAGTTAGATTGACACGTGATGCTTCGGCCCACAGCGGTGAACACTTTTAACTTCTCCGAGCATAAAGACCAGGTAGACGGTAAAAATGAGGGCCTGTATTGTCAAGTTATTTTCCGTCAAACGTTTTATGTAGTTTAAGCCCTCGTTCCGCACCGCCTTGCGTCAGGAAAATGTTTTACGAAACGTGCGTAAACCCAATAGGCGTCGTTTTAAAATCACTCACCCATCTGTCGTTCCATGTTAACGGGGTTCTCGACGGAAACCGTTATTATTTCAAGATCCATGATGTTCTGAATGATGGATTCCTATCGCAGCTTCATCTCGAGGTGTTCCACGAAACGCTGACGGATTTGCTCGAGTGTTGTGCGAGTCGACTGTTGTGATTTACTTAAAGTCACACTAACCCTTTCCACGTGAGACACTGTGCCAATAGCAGCCTCTCAGGGGCAGGATCCTTCTTCAGAGGTGGGAAAGTGCCTCATCACGTTCCTGTAGCTTCAAGCGTATTTCCCGCCTGCTCTTTTGTAGCCCGTGTTCCCCCCAATCCGTTGGGACATTGTGGCCTGTACGGCGTATGATAATCTGTAATGGAACCCAAACGGTCGCTTTTCTGTGTCTTTGGTGTATTTTATGAACTTTTTTTTTTTTCCTTCTTGGCTTACGTACCGTTTAAAGCCATCCTGGAGGGAGCACCAGACTTCAGGACAAGTCCCTCAAAACCCAAGCTCTTAATGTAAGCGGAGCAATCTAGTTCTTCTGGTCAAGAAGGGAAGCCACGTGTCTGGAGGCTTATTCAATCTTCTGCTGAATGTGACACTGAGACGGCCTGCTTGGAGAAGTGAAAGGACAAAGACCGCTCTCCAGACAACCCCTGAAAATCGATTTTATCTGAAACATCCCTTCAATTGGATTGTTTCTAAAATTCCAGAAATCTTAAAAATGCTACCCTTTCTGATTTTTCTTTTCTGTTTATGCACCCTTCTTGTACATAATGTAAGGTTATTTATATTTCATTCCTATCTGTTGCCTTGCTTTTATTTTATTCTTATCTTTCACTCGTTTTTTTTTTTTTTTTTTAAGATACTTGTATATTAAACTGTACTGGGACCATTTTGAAATGTATTAGTTTTTTTTTTTTTCCTGTTTTTAATTCGGTATTGTCTTAAAATCTTATTTTTTAATTTACCTGTTTTTTTCTAGTGTTTTGTTATTCAAATTTGAATATATATGTATATATAATTATATATATGATGCAAATTATATATAATTATATAATGCTGAACGGCCTTTCTAAACAAGATACTGTTCAAACCTAATAAAAGTGCTTGAGATTTTATCAGCAGTCATTTTACTTTCATGTCTGAATATGTGTACGACAAAAAAAAGAATTATTTGTAAGTTGTAAATGTATCTATAGTGACGGTATGCAGTACAAATTCATCAAAAGTCTTTAAACTACACTGAAGTGACCCTATTATGAATTTTTTCATGCAGTGTGTAACACGGCTCCAAGTGGTCTGCAAAGTTTTAAATCTGAAAGTGCACCGTGTAGAAAAAAAAACATTCAGAATCATTGAAACAAGTCATTTTTAAAACGAATCGTTGTTGATGTCGACATGAAATACTAGCGTTTTGCCTGACCGCTTGCTTATTGGTCTGAATAAAAATGCAATTTCATTCTTTGCCGCTAGCAGAGCCGGCTCTGACCACTACGTGCCGCTTTTGGTTTCCCCGGTAACGCCGTACACAAAACAGCGTTTACAATGGCTGCTTTATCAGGCGTTACAGACGTGGTAAAATGAAATTGAGACCAAAAAAAACAATCCAAGAGCGGCTGAGCAAAGAAGATCAAATAAATGCATAAGACAATAAAGGTGTTTTTTGAACTTGCCCGCATGAGAACCTGTTGTTAAACCTTCATCACACCTGATAGGGAAACTTCAACCGGGGCAACCTTTTCTTTTTAAACATTAAAATGAGTTATTGTTTAGGCGACATAAGGGTGAGTTAGAAATGAAATATTTAATATAATTTTTATTTTTAGGGTGAACTAGAGTTAACCCTTTAGTTCTTGAGCATATTAGAATAGATTTCTGCCGGACCACGTGACACTGAGGACGGAAGTAATGATGCTGGGAATTCACGGGAATAAATCACATTTATTTAAAATATATGAAAATAGAAAAGTTATCTTATATACTGTTGTGGCTCATTTGAAAGAAATGCGGCTTCGGTGGGATCCCTGAGGGGAAATTCAGGCAGAGTGTCAGGTCACCTCGTGTCACCTTGTCTCTCATCCTTCCTGGCCCTTTAGACCCCGTGTCAGACCTGAGATGTGGATGGATTATCAGCACAGACCCCAGCGCGTGTTTAAACACCATTTGACAGGAACTCAATCAGAACTCGAAAGTCTGCGATGAGTCAGTCGTACCGCGTCCGTCACATTCTCTGCTCCGATCGCCCCGAGGGAGGCCTTCTGTGTAATTAAGATCGGAGTCGGGCCCGGGGTGTTTGCACAGCGTTTTTCTCTCTGGGACGGTGCGTTTCGTGGGGGTCAGGGGGTCACCGATGACGGATGTGAGGTCACGCCGGACCACTTTTTACAGCTTAGAGGAAATGAGCTAGACATTAGCTTTTTAAATAAAACATGCTCATCAAGAATGCGTGATGCTGGCAACAATGGAGTTTCTACGGCTGACAAAATGTTCCATATATGCACAATAAATGGCTGATGGCACAATAAATGCAGAAAAATGTGCTATTTCATAAAAGCCTGCACCGCTGTTGATAGTTATTTCGAATAAACGCTGCTCTTTTCTATTCATCAGAAAATTCTACAAGAAACATATCCTGAGCTTCACCAAAATACGATTTAAAAAAATCGCAATCCAGTACATTACAATGATTTCTGAGTGATCGTGTGATCAAAAAGTGTGAGGTGCTAAAATTACAAATTGATGTAAATTACATTTTAAAATTGAATACACTTATTTTTAAATGTAATAATATTGCACAATATCACCGTTTTTATTGTATTTTTGCTTAACTAAATGCAACCTTGATGAGCATGATAAACTTCTTAATGTAATATCTTCACTTTGTTTGCTAAATTATAGATATATAATTTCATAATTATTATGTGATAGATACATAGATAGATAAATAGGTAAAATCACTTATTCAGTGCTTATTTTCTCTTTTTAGCACTTTGACACACAATTGGCTATTGTTTTGAGGCAAAAAAATCTGAATAGCATCAGATATGGTTGCCAAAAGCATCTGGCTGTAACATTTACATCAGTTTCTCGTTGGAAAAAGAGGACGCTGTCTCATGGGGGTCACCGGTGTTTGGAGATGATAATTGGAATTGAGCTCATCTTACACATACTCTCCTCCCATTGGAACCGCAGTGACCACGCAAAGTGTTTGAGGACCGAGGAGGTCAGTGTGTGTGTGTGCGTGTGTTTAGACAGGGAGGGGAGATCTGGCGTGAGACATAAATTGTGAGGAAGAGGAGGAGGAAGATTCCAGAGAATGAGTGGCAGACGTATCTCAGAAGCTCACTGAAGCGTTCGCAAGGCAAAGGAGACCATATCAGGATTACCAAGACCAGGACTTCAGAGTAGAGAAACTACTAAAGAAGATCCTTCAAGAGGAGACGTGCCAGTAGATACAAGGTAACCGCAATCTTTTGATTTGTTCAATTTAGATTTTAGGCTGTAAAACATTGTGCGTTTTCCATTGTGATTTATGTTCGTGATGCTTTTCAGTAAAACATCTGGAATTAAAATGTTAGGCTGGTAAACCTAGACCTGACTAACTTTTAAATGTGTCAGTTGGTCCACTGATTCTCTCTTGTCTCATAGGTCTCTGTTCTCTTCCCTCAGTTATGGTGCACATCTGCAGGCTGTTTGTGGTGATGGGGATGTTGCTGTGTCTAAGTGCCCAGTTTGCCAGCTCTCAGCACTGGTCTCACGGCTGGTATCCCGGAGGAAAGCGAGAGATAGACGTTTACGATACCTCAGAGGTCTGTGAATGAATATTGCAAGAGAAAATTTTATCTATAAGAAAAAAAAAAATACCGCTAGAGAAGGACTGTCTTTTTGCTAAATGTATTTTTCAAAACTATATAATTAAATAAATTCAAATTTGAGATAGATATGCCGTTTAAATAATGCATACTGTATTATTGTCACTGTTTTTAAGTGTTTACGAGCCTTTGTTTATTGAAAGCTTTATTTTGATGTGCTCTCAGCCATCATGCTGCTTTCTGTTTTACTTTAAAATCAGGTTTCAGAGGAAATTAAACTCTGCGAGGCAGGAAAGTGCAGCTACCTGAGACCCAAGGGAAGAAACATTCTCAAGACAATACTGGTGGGTGCTGGTGTCGCTTGCTCTTTTCATCAGCAAATAGCCTAGCAGATACATAAGCTAGTCGTGGCAGGATACAGTGAATATTTCTCTGAAACTTGACTAACTTATTGGCTTTAACAGCTGGATGCCCTCATACGGGATTTCCAAAAGAGAAAGTGACACCAAGATGACTCAACAGCCTGTGTCCAAAGAAAAAACCTTTTCCAGCAAACACATTCGGCCTGCATTTCCATCTAAATTATTATATATATATATAATTATTTTGTTATTCTGTGATTTTATTTTTTACTTTTTTGTACGTTCTGCATTGTGTTCTGTTCTCATAACCGATGTGAGTGAACCTTTACTGCCGGCACTATGTAACCATTTGCAGCAGTTCATACAATAAAGGCTTTATTTTGGTATTTTGTTTTAATTGTTCAGTGTCTTTTTTATTAGTTATAAGTATGTTCATCAGTTTTAAACAGGACAAGAGTGTTCATTTTTTATAAACTGCAATGTTTACACATCAAACATAATATCAACTTCATGATTAAAACAGTCATTTTTTACAGTTCTCAAAGCTCTGTCCCTCTCTCTCTCTCTCTATATACACACACACACACGCACACACATATTTTTACTAATAACAATAATTTTGTTTTAACTTCATATTTGTTATAAACGTAGGAATTCGACAGTATTTTTATTTAGCCACCAGATGGCGCAACTGTACATGCTTAGCTAAATTCATGAGGTCCAGGAGCGATCAAATTAATATTTACATTTTAATTAATGCAATCCAAAACCTGTATTTTAACACTGAAGAAAAAAAAAAAAAAAAAGGGTTAATATGTACTAAAGCATGTGCTGTGGAATTAATGGTCTATTCGAGTCCCGTTGGGTTTTGTATTATAAACATACAGATACTGACACACACCATTCTGAAATGCAAAAAAAAAAACATCCTGATCCAGACTCACAGAAGGAGACCTCAGTCAATCCCTGGGTTATTCTGAGAATGAAAGCACACTGAAACCGTTATGTCCACACAAAATCTCTCTCTTGAGCACACACACATACACAGGGAGCAATGTTTGGCAGTTTACAAGACTCACATTCACATGGAATATAATGTACGTTCTCTTCTAATCCAGAAAGTAGCGTTGAACGCAACTCGGGACAAAGGCATTGTATTACGCGTGTGTACTTTTTATATTAAGTGTATGGATATTTTCACGACGTTCCCTAAAAGAATCACACTGCGGAAAAACACGCAAAAAAATATAAAATATGCCCGTTTATTCATCAATAGCTGTGCGATCGCAATCATTATCATTGGATGAAATTGAAAAATTGGTGAGCACGTGTAATGCTAAATTTCTCCCAATCTGTTGTGATGAAGAAATAAATAAAATAAAAAACCCCACCAAGAACAATCCAAATTCAAACACCATCTGATTAGCTGGATGAGATTCCTCTGTAAACTATAGGCTGCTCTCCCTCGCTTCCTGTCTGACAAAATAGCTTTAGTAAAAGAGGAACCTGAAAACAAAAGCACTAGGCATGATCTGCTCAAAATGTTCAAGCATCAAGTCTTTATTTTCCTACGCGCTGTTAACGCGGTCACAATTACAATAAATGTTAAATAAGCGAGATATCGTTTGATAGTTTGCATTCTTCCTGTAGCTTTTTGCGAAAGTGAGTTTCTTGGCCGCTCATTATAGATAACTTTACCGTAGCCTAATAACGTCCTCCAGACTGCAAAGCTATTCTGAACTAAGTGTATGTCACCGTTGGGGAATTTCTATCTGCTGTGTTTTAAATAGATTTGTAAAAGGGAAGCAGCGAGTGAGATATCAGCACAGCACACCCAATAGATTTGGTACACTTTTCCTAGTCTTTTTCTAGCATTTTATATGGGTTTTGTAAAGTCTTTACACTCGGAATTAGCCATTTGTTTTTAGAAAATCTCCATATTTCTCTTCTTATGTTCTCGGATCACGCCCATGCACCGACCCGGGTAAGTTTCACTAAGCGGTGAAGTTTAGTTACCCGTTTCTTTTTGCACGTTTGAAACTAGAAATAGCCTACGTTAACAAAGTTCAATTTAAAGAAATGTAGCCTATGGTTATAGAAGTACGCGATTTAGACGTTGTCTGAGTTTTTTCCTTTATGATTATTTCCATTTCTCCGATTGCATTTTTAAATCGTACAGTCGGTATTGCCGAATTGCATGAATTGTAGCCCATGCAGATTTTTCAGTTTCTTAATGAAGCGCTTTTATTTTTTTCCTAAGGGGCTCAGGGGCTGTCAACGAGGCAACTAGGTGATTAAAAGCACGCGAACCCGCTGGAGATAGAGATAGTCGCCGGGTGTGACGTGCGCGCGCGAGTTATAAAATGTGTGTTATCAAAGGGAGCTCACACCCTTATGGCTTTCCACGCCCGTACGACTATATTTCTAGAGCAGACTGAAAAGACTGAATTTTAAGGAATGACAGCTTGCCAAGAGACGCTGCTCACTGTCGTCTCTTGTTGATTCCATGGAAAAATTAGAGTCACGTGGGGTTTGGAGAAGAATGCCAGAAGTTTGAAGTTCTGGAGGAAGTATGCAACGTTATCAGACCAACCCAAGCTGGATTAAAGGCTCCTGTCAAGTTATGGAACCGGGCAAAATGCGTGGACTTTGGCTCAATGATGAAAGAATGTGGTAACATCAAACTAACAGCATTAACATTAAATCCTAAAATACTTGTTATATCAGAGTTTATAATTAGAGTTTACAGTAACAATTTGGGATTGCTAATCTATTGTTTTTGTTCTTAACGCATTCACTTCCTTTTGATAAAAAATAGTAAGATAGTAGATAGTAATAGTAATAGTCAATTAGTATCTTTTAGTAAATAGAACAATTTATTTGGATAATCATGATATTCTTTAGTAATTCTTAAATATTTTGTGTGAGTTTTAATATTTTAAGGCACCTATTTCGATAGTCCAGTATTTGTAGTCTGTCTGCTGTATAATATCTTTTAACACTTTATTTTGATGGGTCCACTGACTATGTGAAACTTTGCATGTATATGTCAGCTTATTCTCCTAACCCTAAACCTACCCTAACAGTCTTCTCTGAGAGACATGCAGTAGTTGCAAATTAATGAGACTTAGTTGACATCTAGTTAAAAGTTACTCATAGACTATATGTATTAGAATGTCTAAAGTGGATTATCTAAATAAAGCGTAATCTAATATTTTGTCTATTTTTCTGACCAAAGGTGATGCTGCTCATGCTGACCGAGCTCACGCTCATGTTCATTCAGAGGGGAGAGCCAATGCTGCTGGCCTCAAAGCATCGTAAAGGTTATGGCTGGACTTCCTGCAGGGCGTACTTACCATTAAGTTTATACAATACGTATTACATTCCTAACATGAGCTTTCATTTCTCCCTACAGAATGAGAAGATTGTGGCTCCGCCTCAAATTGAGAAATGTGATATGTATCGCTTTAACCCTGGCACTTCTTATATGTTGGTTCACAATCTCATTTTCAATAGTCAAAGAAGGAGAACAGGAAACAGGACTGTCTGAGAGCCTGCGGCTGACAGAACAATATGGCATTAATTGCACGGCGATATATGAAATGGAACCGGTGGAATTGGGCAAAACCTTAGTCATTCGCAAGGAAAAAAGCTACGTAGGGCAAACTGACAGAACTATTGTGAATGCCACCTATGACTGTGAATGGTTTGTTGGGTCACGGGGCTATGGTATGATGGAAGGCTCTGAGTTTGAGCGTCAATTTCCTCTTGCTTATTCTTTGGTCGTTCACCAGGACGCTGCTCTTGTGGAGAGGTTGCTCAGAGCCGTTTATATGCCTCATAACATATATTGCATACATTACGATCTGAAGTCCTCAGATGACTTTATTTCAGCGATGAAAGGTCTGGCCCGTTGCCTCCCCAACGTCTTCATTGCTTCAAAGCTGGAGAGGGTGCAGTACGCTGGCTTCTCGCGACTCAAAGCCGATCTTAATTGCCTGTCTGACCTCCTCCATTCTGAGGTCAAGTGGAAGTATGTCATAAACCTGTGCGGTCAGGACTTTCCACTGCAGACGAACGCTGAGCTGGTGTCGGATCTAAAAGAGCTGCAGGGCAGGAACATGGTGGAGAGCAAGAGGCCTGGAGGAAAGCAATGGCGCTGGACTTACCATCACTTAGTGAAAGATAATAATTCACAGTACTACGGCTCACCTGTCACCACTTCTGAGAAGAAATCTCCACCTCCTCACAACATAGCCATGTTTGTGGGCAGCGCGTACTTCACACTTTCAAGAGAATTTGTGGCTTTTGTTAACCAGAGTTCTGTAGCCAAGGATTTCTTGGCTTGGACTGAGGATACGTACTCACCTGATGAACACTTCTGGGCAACTCTGGTCCGTGTGTCTGGAGTACCAGGAGAAGTGCCGAGTTCTGACCCTGAGATCTCAGAACTAGCAAGTAAAACCCGTCTGGTGAAGTGGTCTTATCTAGAAAGTATTCATTACCCACCATGCACTGGAGTCCGTGTACGAGCTGTGTGTATTTATGGCGCCGCTGAGCTCAGGTGGCTCCTGAACTACGGACACTGGTTCGCTAATAAAGTGGATCCAAAAGTGGATCCCGTTCTTATGGAATGTTTAGAAGAGATGCTTTCAGAAAAACGCCTAAGGGCAAACCTGCTGTAATTTTTTTATTTTATTTTACTAGAGAGACTATTGAATTGATCTTAAAAAAACACTGCTGTTTTTAAGGGAAATCAATATTAAGTTGAGTAATTTATTTGGGGTTTCTGGTAAAAAAAAAAAAAAAAAAAAAAAAAAAGTATTTTTACTTATGTGATTCAGCCAGCATGAGAGCAGTTCTTTGACAAGGATTTTTAGGGTTTATGCCAGTCCTCTTAACCTTTTAAGTACACTTGTTCTGTTGTGTATGAGACATAGAGTAACATAATATGAGACAAAATGTGATTTTTTTTTACAGCAAAGTGAAAAAAAAAATTCTAGTTCAACAAAAATGTAGTAAAAAGGAAAGCAGCGCGCATTCGTTCAATGTTGTCGAAACATTAGTCTCTCTAAGCAAATGTTATAAAGGAACAGAAAACAACAAAAAACAAATCAGTTGAAAATGTACTCACCCTCGGGCTATACAATATGCAAACAAGTTTGTTTCTTCATCTAATGGATTGGTGCTTGAAAGAAACAAAACCATCAAGGCGTTTTAACTTATAAGAGTTTGTAGTCCATGATAATGCTTTATTCAGTGAAAAAATCCATCCACTGATGCTTTACTACATCAAAATCCACTGTCATATTTGTTTAGACCTGTTTTAGGCTGATTTGATTTTGTCATATTTCTCTCCTGTTTCAGATGGGATGACTTTTTCACTGGAGAAAGCTACATTATGGATAGGGGACTTTGGAAAGTAGTATTTTAACTGGAAACAACAATGGATGTGTTTATTTTAAGCGTCCAGATTTTCTATTCACACTGTTATTTAGATCTTCATCAGCCGTTCCCTCTCATTCTGACGGCACCCATTCAATACAGGGGAGATCCATTGGTAATGCTACATTTCTTCAAATCTGTTCTGAAGAAGAAAATGAACTCTCGGGATGGCTTGAGGGTCAGTACATTTTCAACAAATTTTAATTTTTGCATGAAAAAACAATTACAATGGCAGGAAGAAAATCTATATATTGCTAAAACTCAAATGGAGAAGGGCTTTATGTTGGTTCAGTGCAATGAATTGTCGATTGGTGGCAAGAGAGTGTCCTGTAAAACATATTTATTCTCAAGTCTCGAGAGATTCTGCGAGTGTTCACAGCCAGGACTCTGGTTGAAAATCTGAATTCACGTGTTGTGTGCTTTCTTTGCCACATTACAGACTTAAGCAATAATTCCCTCAGGATGAATTTGCATGCGTTCACTGGGTTGCTATTGGGCTAGATTCACAGAAGCAATAATGCAAATAAAGTAAACACAACCCCTAAAACTAGTCACAATTTGCATGTTGCAATTTCTCATCTTGCAAGCCGGTTTGCATCCGTGGATGTGGTATACATTGCTCTAATGCAATGTAGGCACCTAAAATAAATAGCTTTTTGATATTTAGAAAGTTTGCTTAACTTTTGTTAGTTTTTTTCATTGTGAAACTGTATTCGGGTTGGTTAGTGAGTAAGTTCCAGTAATGGCTGAAAAACCTGAAAAACCGCATAAAAGGACCCCTGAGCATGAAACCCGTTTTGTTCAAGAATTTCCTCTTGTAGAGTAAAAAAATACATTCTTTATTTTCAATAATGCATATTTTTGTACATTTTATACCTATTTTTGCACACAAAATGAAGGGGTGAATATTAAAATTCCTGTTGTTTTTAATCTCTTTAATAATCGTCTGTGGTATACTGATATATTGAATAATTTAATAACAGAGGTATTAATTTCACATGGTCTTTTCTAATTTCATGGCTAATCACTTTCGCAGTGCCTTCATATGTGTGGCATATATGCTTTTAATTGTTTATTACATGCAAGGTCAATGTTTTAGAGTGGTGACTGAAGTGCAAGAACTGTTTCAGACACGCAGATATTCACTTAGTTGCATTTCATTCATCAGTACATTACTGCATATTTATATTGTATAAATATATAAAAAAAAACATATAGTACAAAGAAGGCTGCTGATGTCACTTTTTTTTTTTGGTTGCATTTTTAAAATTTCGAATTCTTCTGGAGTTTGCAGTTCCATTTTATGCTTTATGGTACAGGATGCCGATATGTTAAATGCACGTCTCATCAGTTTAAGTTTGCTCTGTTTTGTGAGAATGAATTGTTCAACTGTTAAGGCCTGAATGTTGGATCCTAATGACACTCACTGAAGAAGAAAGATGCTGCTTCAGTTTGATATGCCTCACAGTCAGATTGCACAGATTATTTAAAGCAGTAGGGTTGTATGAAGAATGATTCCAAATTTATGACCAATATATACAAATGAACATTAATCTTTTACCCTGTGAGTCAACCTGCCAATGTAGACATTTGCTTGCATGATTGCGTGCTGCAATGCAGTGTATTATTAAATGCAAAATCTTTGGCAACATCAACAAAAGGTATGCACTGCAATTAGTCCCTTTTAAACATTGGTAGATGTTTGTTTTGCTATGCTCACCAGTTATGGTTGGTTGCACTGTATTATTTGCAGATAAGATTGTTTTTTGCCCGATGTCCTTGAATGTTCAACCCATTTTTGGGGTTTGTGACTCAGTAAACCATTACCATTCACATTCACATTGGTATTCTGCCTATGTAAAATGTATTTATTGTCTTTCACCTTAGACTAGCTGGGAGTTCAGCAGCGACAGAAGGAACTAAATTTGTTTAAGAGGAAGTTTCAGAACACAAAACTTTCTCATTAATCTAAAAACAGCTGCCCCCATAATAGAGTGTGTAATTACACTAAGTGCACATGGGCCGCCTTGTTGGCGGAGTCTATTATACACTAACTCCACCCACCAAGGTGTGATTGGGTTCGTCAGCATTACACAATACAGTCACCTGTAAACAGCTTACGAATCTGCCCTTTTCAAATTTCAGATAATATCAGAAAAGCATTTATTTTCAATAAAAAGAAGGAAATAATCAAAAGGTTGAAAATAAAGTTTCAGGTAGGTGCAGGGAGGGCTTTAGTGTCTCAGTAAGTTGACATCCATTTAACAATTAAAATGTACACTGAGTAGGTTATTGCGTATTGTTTTATAATGTACCAGAATACCGAGGTGCAGCTAATTGCCAATATGGCCAATATTTGCAAAATTCTAGAATCTATAGCTATTTACAATAAAATAGCTGCTGTTTTCAGTTAGAGCAAATAGAATCCATTGCTGTTTGCACTTAGTGTAAGTAGTCTCTATTGCTAATGCATTATGACCCCTCTATTGCTATTATATTATGACGTAATATTGTGGCTAAACACCACCTCTGCAGAAAAAGATCGACGCCTGCTTCTACGTCGCTGCCTGCTTAGCCACGCCCACCGATTGCCACAAGGCAAGGTCCTTTGTTCATTTTAATTTTACTGTGGATTTGTTTGCAAGCAAGGCACAATTCGATGCAGGATTTAAGAAAGATTTAAACAAAAAGACGATGATTTATGTGGTGAATGTATTGGAACTGAGAGAATTGTCGCAGCACACAGTGTAACTCTTTTTATTATGCTGTCAATATTGCTTTGCTTTATTACAGATTGTTGGATATGTGCTAAGTATTTATGCATTTTTAACTCAAATCACAGCGGCGTGAAGTACGTAGGCTGTCAAACATACACGGCTCGTAGCCAATCACAGAAGTGGGCGTTTACTTTTCGCCACGCCCATTCATATAGAGCTTTCAGAAGAGGGGTTTCAAAAGAAGACAGAAAATAGCATTTCCTAAATTACATTTTTTCTATGTCTAATTTTATTTTGATAGCATAAGGCTGGGCATTGAGTGCGCACAAAACGATCTTATAAGATCTTCAAAATGTGATAGACCGCAATCATTATAAGATTAAAAAAAAAAGATAATCTTTAATACCAGCACGATAATAAGGACATTACCTAGGATTGGAAATTGGCCTATAAATGTATCTATACCCAGTTTAAGTGGACCACATAAAACAGTAAAAATAAATTGCAGTTCATGACCCCTTTAATGTCGATTTGGAAAGTAATATATATATAGCACACCCCTTCTTGATATTTTGAGGCGTTTGTGTCTGTGCTGTAAAGAAAAAAAGACAAAGTACCACTTACAACTAATTATTTAGTTACCAAGAGACATCGTCACCCAAAAAGTTACTGTCAAATCACAATCAAATCGACCAGCAAACACACCACACAATTCCTTCATACCGTCAAGCGGGTTTATCGTGTGTTATTCTACGCAGCGTGTTACGACGCACCTGTCTTCTACTTGAAAAAAGAAGTGGGCTCGGCCACATTCCGTGGAGTAAGGATGACTGCACTCGATCTCACCCGACCGAGTATAGTGTGAGAGCAGACGTGACGGGAAAGGAGTGCCCTTGTGCGTATCACAATGAACAGCCAAATCTCGCGCTGCCTTTAGTAAATACTGCAGGCATCCTATCATTTATTATATATGACAATGATGCATTTTACCTTTACCTTTACCTCAATATTTCTTTTACTTTTGTTTTAGCTATATTTTTTGCTTTATGTAATTGCACGACGTTCGGGTTTGGTTCGTTCTTTGGGCCTGTGGGATGTCTAGGGAAGACGCTGTCAAAAATAAACAATCAAAAGAAAAATTCGCTTATTCTTTTGAATATCCATAAGGTCAGGAAGCGACACGAATGCTTTTCGTAAAGACAGAAAACAAAAATAGCAACTTTATTTGGCACCATAATAATATAGCATAATGTCATTTTGGCGGCATTTTGGAGAGCGTCGGCTGGACGCACGTAGTGCAAAATCGTTAAATAAAAACATTATTTTTGTTTTCTAAAAAGTATTCTTGTAACTTTATAACGCTGAACCACTGATGGCAGACTGAGTATTCTGACGATGCTTTTCTGAACCTTGACAAAATTTTCAGTCCTAAGCCTCTCGGTTTTCATCCAAATTTTCTTAAACTGTGTTCCGAGAATGAACGAGTTTTTTATCACTAGTCAAATATTCAAATGAGCATGGCAGCCACTATACAAATAATTTCAAACAATCTTTGGTGGTAACTTGAGAGACAATACCTTCGTTTTATAACAGCAATTTGTAATATTGTTAAAGCAAATATCATACTTGTGCATATTAATAAAGGGGCTGTGAGATATTAGCAGAAATGGCTATAGTCTACACCAACGTAATGAGTTAATGACAATTATTTTCATGACAGAGTACCTGTGTTTATGCTTCACATTTCCATTCTTTGAATGAAAAAAAGAAAGTGAAAACATTGAGTGTACGTGCTGTTCTGTCTGGTACACACCTGGAGTCTTTTATGCTCGCACACTGAGCTGTTTGTTATGCTTGAATCACATTTGATGCCTCTTAGACTGTAGGAAAGCGGGTTTCACAAAGGTTGATATTCAGAAAGTTGTACTGTAATGTAATAACATAGTGAGCTGAGCATGAATGGAAGCGACGTGGTTTTGGGCTTTTAACAATAAGGATATGGCACAACGCTGAATGGAAAGAAAATGGCACAAAAGAACACCCCCTCTTTTTTTTAAAGCAATGTTATCTTTGATATCACAGGCTCACATTGCCTTTTAATCATGAAATCACATGAGAGAGTAGACATGTCAGGGCTGTGTGTGTGTGTGTGTGTGTGTGTGTGTGTGTGTGTGTGTGTGTGTGTGTGTGTGTGTGTAGACTACTACCGGACACTGGAGTAGGGCGAGGAGCTTCTTGAATAAACTAGTTGTATGTATAGTGTTTAGATACTTGTATTATATAATTTATAGATATCTCCATTTCACCGAAAATGCCACTTGCGCCCTCCTGGCTCTCACCCCTCTATACATATATACAAAAGCCTCTAAGTACGTCTGACATTTTACTTTCAAATTTGCATTGGATTTTGGTTACTTTATAGCGCATTTGAAGTGAAAGTATTTGATTAATGTATTCTAAGTTTGAAGCGCGTTCACTCAGTATCCTCATCTCGCTTTTGACCAGGATGGCTTTTAGAGGCTTTTGCGTCTGAGTTCTTCCTATACATATATCCAGACTGTAGAGCTGATAGGGTAACAGCAAAAGGAAAGGATTCACAGAGCGCCTCAGTTTCGAACAGCAACCCAACTCTGACCTTCACGTTATTTAGGTGGGTAAATCCTGACACAATGTATACAATGTCTAGAGGGGATGTCATTAAAGTGTATTTAAGTAAAGTAATGCAGCATGCAATTTAAGAAATGATTCATAGCTCGTCATAACAGCCATTACCGGCCCGGGCGTTTTATATATTAATTTAAAAGTAAAGAAAAATCCCGCATCATGCTGAAATCCTATACAAGGTTTTGGATTAAAGTTTATAGTTGAGGTATTTATCTCAGGTACGTGAATGTAGCCCGTGATTGTTGTTTATATTGGGATCAATGTGTTAGCCTACACCAATGATTTAGTTTTGCATTATTGGTTAAAAATGTTAGGCCTGCTCATCAAATTTAGTTTATTTTGTATTACAGATAGCTAGCTCAAGTAGCATTATGTATTCAGTTCAGATAAGTAGCTACTATTAACTATTATTATGTTTATATGCCTGCTAAAAACTTCTTGGGAATAACGCAATAGGAAGAAGCATGCAAAAATGTCAGTTTATGTGTATTAAATTGGTTCCAGTAATAGACTATGTCACATTACCATTCTTTAAAATGAACATTAAAAACACTGTATTAATAGTGAAAGCATAAAGAAAAAGCCAAAGTGCAAAACTCTGTTTACTGATTTTGCTGGATCATGTTTAGAGACTTGAAGAATTACTATTGCTAAATAGAGATATTCACGAAAAAAAAAGCCATTATTAATGCTGTCAACTTCAAACAGCAACCCAACTTTACCATCTCATTATTTCCGTCAGGTTTTAATGCAGTATTGCCCCCTGGACAGTGGTCGTGCTACATGAGCAAGTTTACAGTGTACCAAAGTTTTCAGTGTATGTATTTAATACAAACTATATGTGAGCAAGGCAAATTGTGAGGATTTCCATTCTCACTGATGACTGTAATGATGACCGCCCCATACTGTATAGAAAAGAATAGAGCAAGAGCTGTTTATCAATGCACTGTTGCATTAATCACAGCATAACCCCTGCAAAATAACTACAGATTTAAATAACTGCATTACGTAATAAAAATAAAAATATATACAATAGAAAGTAGAAGAATTAAGCCAAGTGATCAAGTTGCCAATAACTTTTACTGGTGATTGATTTAAAATCACAGAAATTTCATTTATGATGCATCATGTCATCAATGTGAATTATAAAGCATGCCAGGTGTTTTCCTCACGTCCTTTGCTTATCTGTTAAAAGTTGAATTGAATTAGAATTTGACCATTTAACTATTTCTGATGTCGACTTCATGAATATTGCAAACATCATGCGAAAATATTTGGTTGAGAATGCTCAAGCCATGTATGTCAAAATGTTTGTCCTTTTATGAACTTATAGAGCCTGAAGCTTATCTAGAGGAAACGTTTGGCACTGCAAAACAATAGAGCTCATATTTTAAGATAACAATCTAAATTTGGAACACATTTTTAGATTTTTTAATAGCGGTTTTATAGCAGTTTTTACAAATAAAAGTAGGTCAGTGCATTCTACATTTTCATAAAATGAATGATTCTGATAATAAACTTCTATAAACGTCTATAAATGAACTTTTATACATTAGTTTTTTTAATTTTTTTATTTGAATGTCATTTTTAGCTCAAGAAGTAAGACTGAAAGTTTAAACACTTCTGACGTGTTTTTGTAGCGCACATTCCATGACAGTGACACTG
Source organism: Puntigrus tetrazona (assembly GCF_018831695.1). NCBI lineage: Eukaryota > Metazoa > Chordata > Actinopteri > Cypriniformes > Cyprinidae > Puntigrus > Puntigrus tetrazona. The sequence goes on from NC_056719.1 coordinate 2,842,457, forward strand.
GTATTATTATTATATTCATGAGAAGAGTTAAGCAGGAAAGACCTGATTGAAAATGCTGGCTTAATTGCTTTAAATTAAAATTGTTCGTACTCAAGACAATACAATACTTAACCCCAGCTTAATTTTTAACAATGTGAAGAACATTTGTATTTGATGATTGACTTATATAGTACATTACATTCCTCTGACACTTCCTCTAGTAATAAATGACTGAGATTGGAACAGAAGTGGGGTGGGACAGCAGCCAATGGACAGAGATGGGATCCTGTAAAGCAGGTTTTGAATGACCTGTGCTTTTGTCTGTCACTGTGACATAAGTACTGTCGGTCTTTTGGAAAGCTGTCTAAATTCAGTTGTGTCTGGTGAGCTGAGCGTACTATTTAAGGAAAGGTGTAGCAAGTTTGTTTTTGAGGCAGTTGTTTACATGTTTACAAGAAAAAAAGTTTCGGAGTGGAATATTACGGTTTAGGATTATACGGTAAGTATTAATACGTTTATTTTTGTCAGATAATAAATTATGACGTTTAAGTTTAAGCATGACAGTAACGGTTATTTTAAAGGACTAATCATTTTAATCATGATATTAAAAGTCTGAGAGACTTTGAATTTCTTTAAAACATTCAAGAGAGACACCACTACACCACCATGATCGTGTTGATCTGATACAGGGTCGGGATTTTTGTTGGCGGAGCAAATATAGACAAAATGACTGGGAATACATATATGTAAGATGTTTTTTCATTGGTTGTTTCGTGAACGCAACAACACTCTAGGATATGCTGTTTTGTAGGTTGAACTTTTTCGAAATGTATAACAAGAGCCTTTCTTTCTCCCCACAGAATGAAAAACTTGCGGCTCCACCTCAAACCGAAAAACATCTTTTTTCCTTTTTTGGGACTGGCACTACTTATATGTTGTTTTTTCGCATGTTTGACTGTAAATGAAAGAGGAAGGCAGAAAACCAGAGTGTTTGAGAGGCCGCTTCTGACAGCGCGATATGAAATTAATTGCACGGCGATATATGAAATGGAGCCGGTGGAATTGGGCAAAACTTTAGCCATTCGCAAGGAAAAAAGCTATACAGGGCCAGTCGATGAGGCTGTTGTGAATTCCACCTCTAACTGTGATCAGTTTGTGTCACAAGGCTATGGTATGATGGAAGGCTCTGAGTTTGAGCGTCAATTTCCTCTTGCTTATTCTTTGGTCGTTCACCAGGACGCTGCTCTTGTGGAGAGGTTGCTCAGAGCCGTTTATATGCCTCATAACATATATTGCATACATTACGATCTGAAGTCCTCAGATGACTTTATTTCAGCGATGAAAGGTCTGGCCCGTTGCCTCCCCAACGTCTTCATTGCTTCAAAGCTGGAGAGGGTGCAGTACGCCGGCTTCTCGCGACTCAAAGCCGATCTTAATTGCCTGTCTGACCTCCTCCATTCTGAGGTCAAGTGGAAGTATGTCATAAACCTGTGCGGTCAGGACTTTCCACTGCGGACGAACGCTGAGCTGGTGTCGGATCTAAAAGAGCTGCAGGGCAGGAACATGGTGGAGAGCAAGTGGCCTGGAGGAAAGCAATGGCGCTGGACTTACCATCACTTAGTGAAAGATAATAATTCACAGTACTACGGCTCACCTGTCACCACTTCTGAGAAGAAATCTCCACCTCCTCACAACATAGCCATGTTTGTGGGCAGCGCGTACTTCACACTTTCAAGAGAATTTGTGGCTTTTGTTAACCAGAGTTCTGTAGCCAAGGATTTCTTGGCTTGGACTGAGGATACGTACTCACCTGATGAACACTTCTGGGCAACTCTGGTCCGTGTGTCTGGAGTACCAGGAGAAGTGCCGAGTTCTGACCCTGAGATCTCAGAACTAGCAAGTAAAACCCGTCTGGTGAAGTGGTGGTCTTTAGAAGAAAGACTTTACCCACCATGCACTGGAGTCCATGTGCGAGAAGTGTGCATTTATGGCGCCGCTGAGCTCAGGTGGCTCCTGAACTACGGACACTGGTTCGCTAATAAAGTGGATCCCAAAGTGGATCCCGTTCTTATGGAATGTTTAGAAGAGATACTTTCAGAAAAACGGAGAGAAACAATGCATTCTCATTTTGGAGATCACTAATACTGGACGCCTAGATGTGTGTTGTAAGTTATTCTGTGTCGCCCCCTGCTGTGTACAAAAAAATGGCGCACGAGTTGGTTCATTAATGTATTATTGCATTGTTCATTATATTACGTTTGCAGATACAAATAATTGCTAAAAGTAAAAAAAAAAAATACTAATAAATGAATGAAGTGCTCATTGCAGATTAACCTCAAATTTTAAGGTTATTTATTTGTATGTTTGAGTAAATTATTATGAGTTGTTTTTTTTTATATTGAAATTGTCTAGCAAAATAACCACATTAATAAATGACTTATCGTGGCTTTAAGTTCAATAAATACAAAAGCTAACTTGGTGGAAAAAAGAAGCGCAAGTCTCCTGTGCTACCCATCTGCATTCATGTGCATTGTTTTGTCTTAATGCAGCAGCATCAAACAATTTTGCTGCATGAATGTACAAATATTTGTCATGCTAATCAAGTATCATAAAACTGAAACTAATGCACGTAACGTGCGTATTATTAGGGAGGAATAAACTTAAGACGTTCAGTTAAGACCGCCATATGCAGAACAAAATTAATTAAGTGTGCTTATACTTTTAATTCTCATATGTGTAATTTTAAAATAATGTATATTAAAATGTTACGTTTTAATAGTATTTATAGTGTTATTTTTCCATTTTCTTTTGAATTTCAGTAATATGATTGTCTTTTTTTTGCAGCTTAACTATTTGTTTTATTTTTATTTCAGTTTTATTTTTACTAACGATTGACCATTAATCATGTTTTCCACAGTTTAGTCTCTTTTCATTCATATCTTAATAGCCCTTCCCATTAATCATACACATAACCTAAACCTTAACCTATGATTAAAATATGAACCCAGTCTATTAAAAAAAATTCTACGGCTTGTTAGAACTAAATCTGAATTTGTAACACTTTTTATTTTATTTGTGCAGCTTGAGTCCACGTTTTTCATCATTTTTTTTACTGTCTGGTGATTGCTCTTTACGCTCTGCACATTTCTTTGAATAATCAATTTCTCAAACCACTTATTTTCATGCAAATGAAAACAGTGTTTATCCTGCTATAGCCAAAGCAAGACTTAAGTCTATTTATAGTTATCCTCTTGCTCCTATACGACACATTCCACACACGACACCCCGAGAAAGCAGACTGTCCCTTAAGCTCTATACGCTCTTCAAATATTGCCTTCCGTTGCAATTTCATTTTCAATTTTGATTCATTTGGAGCGTGGTTTGCCTCTCGCGACAGTTAAACGTAAGAGGAAAAATAGTAATCTCCTCAAATCCTGCACTTTAGAGATATTTGAGACCTCTCACATCCCGTAGAAAGCTGCTCCGCGGGTGCGCGCGCAGGGCTGAACGCGTCCGCGAGCTGACGCTGTTAACAACAAGCGGTGGATACGTGATAATACCGGCTATTGCTTAAACCCGCTCGGATATAAAACGCATAAACCCGCATCGTCATCGGGGTTAAGGTGAGTCGACGGTTTTCCTTGAGTCCCGTGCGTGATGCATAGTTCCTCGCTTGTTGAGAAAGCGAACTGAACTGGCACGGCCCAGTATGGGGGGGGGATGCAGTTTATTTAGATGTGTGAGATGAAATATACTTAACAATAATCGATGATTCAAGAATGTATGCTTCACGGTGTGACAGGAGGGGTCATATTCGAGACGTTGCGCTGAAATGTTACTTGGACGTGTTGCTAAAATCAAAGAGCGATTGAACGCGACTTCAGGTGAGGCGCATAAATATTGGGTATATACGAGCGCGCGCACTCACGCGCTTCACGAAACTCCTGTTTACTTTCTGATTCCTTTTTAATTTTCAATAAATTACAGCATTAAGTGGTTAAAGCTAAGCACTTTAGCGTGCATATCTCATCTGTAGCCGACTTGTTTACTTTTGGTTTTGTTTAGATAGTTTGGGTAAACTTCTCGTTTAATGTCGTAGTGATAAAATATCGTGAAGCAGTGGTTTTGTTGACGGTTTAGTTGAGGTTTTTTAGTTGTTGATCTGCATGAATAGAGCAGCATGATGTGGAAACGTTTTCTGACACACCCCCTCGGTTTGAATCGTTCCCTGCAGTTTGTGTAGCCTAAATGTAAAAAAAAAAAACCCAGAAAGAACAAAGATGCATCATTTTCTTATTTGAATCATTTTAAAGTTTAATTATTTTAAAGTTTAGTGAGTGGCGTTCACAAGCTGGCAGCTAGCTATGTCCAATTCATGAACGAATCGTAAGACGGATCTTTTCGATGATTCATTTGAATCGGTGCAATATTAAAGATTTGTTCACGAAGCTCAAATCATTTTAAATTATTACACCGATCAAACACGACAACTGATAAATGAACCAAATTGGCTAATCAATCGATAATGATTTACTTTAATACAAAATGTTAACGTTAACATATTATATTACATGGGCTAGATGAATCCTTTTTAGAATCGGTTCTTTAAAAGGAATTGTTCGAAAGAACCGATTCGCGACTTCCCATAACTGGAGCTTGTTGTGAAGGGGGGTATTCGTGTCATATAGCGTAACCTCCTTCCAAGGAAAGAGAACACGGTGTTCTTTTTGAACGAGAGAGAAGGGTTCTGTTAAAAAAGTTTCAGATATTACTTTTTAAACTTTAAACTTATGCAGACCGTTTTTATTCTACCACCTGTACAGAAAGAACATAATTGAATTTAGCTAGATTTGTTAACAGTTAATGTGTGTGTATATTTGTTATCGACACGCTAATTGGTTTCTATAAAACCTGTTAAATGTATTTTTCCTTTGCAGTTTAACCTTCAGAGTTACCAAGATATTGTGTAGTTTGCTTTCTGGTCATGTCCTTTTTCGACAAAACCAGTTCAATCCAGCACCAGAATTCAAACGGCTCTCCCTCCCCTCAGAAACCTCGCAATCTCACACACACCCTCCTTGTTTTTTATGAGCGCAGTATCTCTCCACCGCCTGTGATGTGTTTCTCAATTGTTAACTTTGACTGTAGTTCCAGTCTTTCGCTGTCAGTTCCTAATGAAATCGCCCAACATGTTGGAATGCATTTATGAACTTGGTTTGCTTTGTCTCTATAGCCCTCCGCCTTAATTGTGCTGAGTCAACATTTGTGTTGATTAAAAGTTTTAAAAAAGTGGTGTTGCCTCTAGGTTTTTCTTTTTGACTGCTAATTCTGTCTGACAGTGTGTGAATATGAGGGAACTGGCTCATTTGTTATGTAATGATAGCTTTGATACATGCTCACACAGGCGTACTGTCCGCTTGCGAGTCTTACGGCCAGCCGTTCCTTTTCCAGGCCAGATGACTAGGCCTTTATATTTTTTCTGTAAGGCTGGTTGTAACAAAGCCTGTATATCAATACCTGTAACGTTTTTATCCGAGCCTCAGACCAAACTGTCTTCACTTCCATGTGCAGTGGTGGCTGTAATGCACTAATAAAACCCCCTGCTGAGTTTGGCCTTGGATTTATTAAGTTAATTGGCTTTATCTTCTCTGCTTACGTGATACTACTACAGAGACAAGAATAGATTTCAAAGCCCTCATGCAAAGAACCATGGTTATAGACCCTGAATTCACTAGCTTTACTGAGTGTGGGGGTTACTTTTGTTTTGGCCAGAGCGAGACCACTGGTATTTTGGAATGCTGGCCTCCATATGTGTTTAGTTGCAGACATAGCGTGTATTGTGAAGAGAGAGAGAGAGAGAGAGAGAGAAGAAAATGGCATGTTAGAATGATTTGTAAGGGATCATGTGAGTGAAGACTGCTGCAGGCCTTTAATTCAGCTTTGCCAACACGGGAGTGAATTAGGATTTATTTTAAATTGTAATGATTTTTCACAGAGCTGATGATCATAAATGGTGACCATAAAGATGTGGATGCACAAACTCAATCTGCTTTTAAATGGCAAAGAGTTTTCCCCACACAGATTTCACAACTGGTTCAGTCGGTAGCATGGATTTGCCACGCTGACCAATAGAAATCTGAATGCTTAAATGACTTTGAGCTGTACCTTATATATAATTATCAGGTTACGTTTAGATATTTGTAAGGTTCTAGGGATGCATATAGATACAGGTATTAAGTTCCAGCTGACAAAGCTCTCTATGTCTGCATTTGCTCAGAGCGAATGTTGGGGGCCCCCATACGTTTGTATCCGGCTTTTCCTGTAGACAGCTGTTACGCAACATGTGCTGCTGCACAAAACGCTATTGATGTTTTTGCCTTCGGCTATAGCGCGCTCATGGAGCTTCATTTAGACTCATGCGGAAGTTGCATTTAACAGCAAGCAAATTAAAAGGAAAAGCATTTTTAAAAATCTGTCTCTTTATATGATATGCGTTGGATAATGCATTTGTTACGTTACATATATCTTTATAGGCTAATCTTAGTTTTATTTAAAGATGTAGGGTGTAATTTCTCCACCTTTTTAATGTGAATTAGAAACATATTCTTATGCATTCTGCCTTGCTATGATCCTTGTTGTTTTCGCACACCAAATATAAGTTGATTTCTCTGATCGTTTGCAGCCTCAGGTCATGTGGTGCGGCCTTCTGGTGCATGTAAAGATCCTACATTCCTCTATAAGATGGGGGTGTTTTGGTGGCTGGTTGGGTTTTTGTGGCTCACGGCTGTTGTGTATGACTGCGTGGGTGTGCTTGTATGGACAGCCGTAATATTGATTTTTCTCGTGTGTCCTTGAAAGTTACAGCTGAAGAATCTAGAACAATTTAACAAGGAAAGAACAATGCAATGTAAGCAGTCATAATTTCAATGGCAAGCGTCAATAAATTCTACTTCAAAGATCACATCGCTGACAAAATCTAGCAACAGTTTGGAAAGAGTTCAAACTTTTTAATTATTACTTGTTATGTTTAAATTGTTTAAACTATTAAACTCATTCCAGCACTTTTAGATTAGCTAAAGCAGTCAAGCTTGGCTCTGTGTGTGTGTTTGTTATATATATATATATATATATATATATATATATATATATATATATATATATATATATATATATATATATATATATATATATATATATATATATATATATATATATATATATATATATATATAATTATTTTTTTGTGTGTGTATGTGAGCAAGCATTTGTGTGTGTGTGTGCTACTGTTCGGTCTGATTGTCAGCGTGACACAGATAATTGTTGACAGTAGGGGATTTATTGAGGCCAGCTGAGGATGGACAGCAGCCAACTATGATGTTCAGGATAGTGAGCACTGTTGGAACAGAGAATGTGCATTTATGAATGTGGGTTTTGTCTTAGCTTTGTTTGCATATAATTCAAGTGTAAGAGCCATTTTCTCATTAGAGTTGAAATGTTGAATTTTAACGGTGCAAAGCTTTGGCTCCAAGATCTAGTTAATTAATAGAGATCTTAGGTCGTACGCGCATAGTTGTGTAAATATCCCTTGTTGAATTAAATAAGTTAAACGAAGGACTGAGTGAAAATGTTAATTTGTGCTCCAAAGATGAAGGAAGATCTAATGGGTTTGCAACGACATGAGGGTGAGTAAGTAATGATAGATTTAAATTTTTTGGGTGAGCTGTCCCTTTAAGTGACTGTATTTTGAAGTGTCTGTACAACCCCATGGTACAGTTATGTGACCCAAAAAAGGCTTTGAATAACCCAAACATTTTTGACAATAGGGGTTTTTTATATTTTTTGTTGTTGACTAGTAACCGCTGAATGATGAAAAGGCCATTTTCATATGAAATGGAAGCATGTGAGTGGTGTGTGTGTGTGTGTGTTTTTTTGTTTTGCTTTTTTCAGATTCTGAAAAAAACATTCAGTTATGCAAAGATCAAGATAGTTTAACATTTAACTTTTTTTCCTGATAATAAGTAGTTGCTGTTGCTTTAAACGAAGTGGTTTCTCACTCGTCAATATAGTTTGCTTGCATTTCGAACTAAATTAGTCATGAATGAATTCTGATAAAGTTGAACAAAGTAACAGAGCTGAAGTTGACATTTTCGTGACCTCTGACCCCTGCAGGGATGGAGTTCCCTATAGATGTATTGGTGTCTGGCAGACATGAGGACTTGGAAAGTTCAGCCCAGAGCTACATGAACAAACTGCTGTACAGCAACCCAGATAACACACAATACCTTACCCTGCCCAGCATGAGAAAGGTAAGACACACTCACAACAGACAATATCAGATCATAATGAAAAAGAAATGATCCTGTGCAAACTTACAGACCTGTCCAGTTTTATAATTGGCATATGTAATATATCTCTAATATAAAGACAGTGTTGGGAACAATGTTACAGCTGAAATTATACACAGAAGATTCTAGGTTTTAACCCTTTGAAAACCAGCTCCATTCACTTCCATTTTGTCTCACCAACAATTAAATTGTAGCCTGGAATATTCCTTTAAGAATCCTGTTCTGGGTCTTTTAGATCCGGATCAGTCCTGCCAGTGTTGGGTTTGTTCCTCTTTATGGAGCCAATCTCAAACACAAAGTCCTGGCTCTGTTTGCCCCTGAGGACCAGTTCACAGGTAGGCCACTTTCCTGTCCCTCCTGCATTAATAACATTGTGAATGGATGTTATGACAATAACATCATGGATAAACTTCTAGGAAAGGGAAAGCTGAATTTCTTTAGCATCTTTTTTGTATTCTAGCGGTGGCATTGTTCTTGGCTGATCAGTGGTACGCAGTGGAAGATATTCTCAGAACGTCAAACCCTGCAAGAGAAGGCCTTGTGAAGGTAATCTTTTTGGAAAGCTTGGGCATTGAACTTTTTTAATGAACAAGAATGATTATTCAGACACATTTTTGTACTTTGAACAGTGTCTATTCAGAATGTGCTTCTTTGCCAAGTCAATAAAAAGAAACCTGCCATTTTCTTCTATGCCTTGCTAAGGACTTGCAAATGTTCTCAAGTATGATGATCTTGTGTGTGTGTGTATATATTTATATATATATATATATATATATATATATATATATATATATATATATATATATATATATATATATATATATATATTTGTATGTATGTGTGTATATACATATATATTTGTATGTATGTGTGTATATACATATATATTTATATATAATGTGTATATATATGTGTGTATCTTAGTGTGTGTGTGTGTGTGTGTGTGTGTGTGTGAATGTTTAATTTTTTTATATAGAGAGAGGTAAAAGCAAAAGCGAGGTTTGAGCAGTAAAAGGTAGTGGTTTGGCCAAACAAATAATTGCAAACAGCCAGTAGTTTGTGTCTGATCAGGAGAGGTGTTTTTGTCTCAGGCTCCATGCTTTGCATACATAGGCTTGCTTTAAAATATTTCTAATATTTAGTAATATTTTTAATTGTACACTTTTACTCACTTAAAAATACACAATGCACCCATTGCCTTTAAGCTTGCACTTGCTCGCTCTACTGTATTGTGGTTTGTAACACACTCCATATGTTGTAATATCCTGAACTATCCAGTCTGTATTTTCTCTGCAGAATTTCAACTTTTGACTGTTGAATTATGTTGCACACGTTTAATTTTGATATGATTCAAAGATTTCTTTTTAACCTGTAATTTTTTTTTATTTTTAGAAACTTGATTTCCCCGGTTTTATAAAACACAATTTTAATCTCTTTCGTGAATAATTGAATTTGGACAGGTAAGATCTGTGGGCGAGAGGATTGTTTTATATGTGCTAAACCGCATCATTTACCGGACGGTGGAAATGGGTTCTAGTGAGGTGCCGTTCCTGTGCCACGGAGAAGACGTCTTTGCCAAAATCCTCTGGAAGAATGGAGAGGCTGTGGGTTTCTACTCTGTCAAAGCTAAAGGTCTGTCCTTCTCCCTCGAGTGTCTGGCATTCTACAGTGTCTTTATTAAAGGAGGAGTAAGATATGAAATTAAACCTTGCCTAGCTTATAAAAAGGTATACTCACAAGCTTTTATGTTATGGCTTAGCAATAAATATCATGATTTGTACAAAAAGGTTATAATTTCAAAGACAAAAAACACTAAACAAAACATAATATTATTGTTGTTGTTGTTGTTGTTGTTGTTATTGTTTATGCAGAGAATAAGTGATAGACCTAGAAAGCATATGGAAGCCCATTTCTGCTTAAAAAAAAATCATGCTTTGGTAAAGAGTCTCGTTATAATATATTATCTGTCAATCATAAGTGTCAACTATAACAAAAAGTCATTATAATGAAAAATTAGAAAATAGAAGTTGCACCATTAAAAGGAGAATTTTATTTTGT